>NC_080165.1:149652143-149694643 GCF_950295315.1 Erinaceus europaeus | reverse complement strand
CACAGAAGAGAGACCTACTTCATGTTTCATTTTCAGGCTCCCACGGAGCCCAGCAGAGACAGCTGATGCAGAGGACTCCAAGCTGTGAGGGGCGCGCAGAATAAGACAGTCTACTGGGAAATTAGGCTAAGGCGCCCTCGGAAATGTAATAGTCTCATACTTAGTTAGTGGATTTGTCTTTGTTCTTTGTGGTATTTCTCCATTGGATCTGGTGATTTTATCCCTCCATTTTTTTAAGTCTTACCCAACAAACAATGAAGCGATGCTACCCCAAAGGGTAAGAAAGGGTTGGGAGCTAGGGAGATAGCACAGCGGTTACAAAAGAGGTGTTCATGCCTGAGGAACTGAGGTCCCATGTTCAGTCCCCAGCGCCACAAGTCAGGTCTGAGCAGTGGAAAGAAGGAAAGAAAGAAAGAAAGAAAGAAAGAAAGAAAGAAAGAAAGAAAGAAAGAAGAGAAGAGAGAAAAGGGACAAGAAGAAAAGTTTGGTAGAAGACATGAGTTGTTTGGGGACGGATGGTAGTGCATCTGGTTGAGCGCACATGTTATAATACACAAGGACCTGGGTTCGAGCCCCAACCCCCACCTGCAGGGGAAAAGTTTTGGAGTATTGCAGCAGTAAAGCAGGGCTGCAGCTGTCTCTCTTGGCTTCCCCGTCTGTCTCCTCCTACCTGCTCGATTTCTGGCTGTCTCTATCCAATAAATAAAGATATAAAAAGAATTGGGTGTCAGGCGGTGGGGCACCGGGTTAAACGCACATAATATGAAGTGCAAGAACCTGCCAAAGGACGTGAGCCCTGGGCTCCCCACCTGCAGGAAGGTTGATTCTCAAGTGGTGAAGCGGGTCTGCAGGTGTCTATCTTCCCCTCCTCTCTCAATTTCTCTCTGTCCCATCAAAACAAAAAGGCCACTGGAGTAGTGGATTCGTAGTGCAGGCACTGAACCCCAGCGATAACCCTGGATGTGAAAAAAAAGGGGGGGAGTCTGGCGGTAGCACAGTGGGTTAAGCGCAGGTGGCATGAAGCGCAAGGACCAGGATAAGGCTCCCGGTTCAAGCTCCCAGCTCCCCACCTGCAGGGGAGTTGCTTCACAGGCGGTGAAGCTGAAGCTCGTCTGCTGGTGTCTGTCTTTCTCTCCCCCTCTCTGTCTTCCCCTCCTCTCTCCATTTCTCTCTGTCCTATCCAACAACAACTACATCAATGACAACAACAATAATAACTACAACAATAAAACAACAAGGGCAACAAAAGGGAATAAATGAATAAATAGATATTTTAAAAGAATAAATAAATTTTTGAAGAAGAAATGAGTTAACACAACATTACCATTTCACTGTGAGTTCAAAACTGTAATGTTGGGGAAGGAGATTAGACAACATGCAAAGAGACTCTCTTCTCATGCCCGTGACTCCAAAGTCTCAGGTTCAATTCCTCATACCACCATAAGCCAGAGCTGGTGCTTTGGTAAAAAATCAAAAAAAAAAAAAAAAGCTTTTTATCCCATAATCTTGTCAATCATCACTAATTAAAAAAAAAAAACTGTAATGTTTAAGTAAGACGTGGCCACCCACCCAACCATCCTTACACCAGGAACTGTGTGATGTCTTCATGACCGCGCAGAGGCAGGAGAGAGCGTGTAGCTGAGTCAGCACACGGTATCAGGACGTGTCCCCTCACCTCCCCAGCTCACGCTGCTCCTTCCTCTGAGTTCGGTGGCACTAACTACTCCCTGTTGGTCCTGCTAGTTCTGTCTCACAGAGTTGTGACTGACAAATATTGACAAGACCCTCCAGATTCCTTCTCATTAACATTCCTTATTTATTGTCTAACACAATGTACATAGAACAGATGCTCACTTGAAAGTGATTAGCAAAATAATTCTCATTGCAATCAACTTTCATTCATTCCAAATCCGAGTGATCAAGAATTCAACGCACTGGCAAATCTTTCTACAGAAGTGATGACATCTGCTAAGTAAGCAGGTTGATGTGAGGGAGCTTTTAAATCCTACATTATATTAATAATCATCATTCTGAAATTCTTTGATAGCTTAAGCAAAATAAAATTATTTGCTGTTTTAATGTTGTAGACACAAACAAAAAGCACTTTCTTTACATCAAGGCACAGAAAACATAATACTTGGATGAATTAGAAAAGTAAGTTAAATCTATCCTTGACCACTTCCTTACTTACTACGTTGTAGGAGTAAGAGGAAGTGCTCTAAACTTCCAGAGATGTAACCTTACAAATCAATAGGAAAGACAATATGAGGCCGAGTGGTGGCGCACCTGGTTGAGCGCACATATCATAATACACAAGGACCCGGGTTTGAGCCCCTGGTCCCCACCTGCAGGGGGAAAGCTTTGCAAATGGTGAAGCAGAGCTGCAGGTGTCTCTCTATCTCCCTCCCTATCTCCCCCTTCCCTCTCAATTTCTGGCTGTCTCTGTCCAATAAATAAATAAAGATAAAAAAAAAAAAGACAAGATATCTCCAGGACAAAAATAAGAAGAGGCTGTAAACAAGGCGTCAATTTGGGGGCAACAGTTGTTACCCCTCACTAAGGATGCCCTATATAAGTCAGGTGGTCACCGGATATTATCTGCGACATTAAATCGATGGAGTGCTTTCACTGTTTTGATTTTTTTTAATTCATTCATTTATTTTCCCTTTTGTCACCCTTGTTTTTTTTCATTGTTGTTGTACTTGTTATTGTTGTTTTTATTGAAATCGTCGTTGTTGGATAGGACAGAGAGAAATGGAGAGAGGAGAGGAAGACAGAGGGGGGAGAGAAAGACAGACACCTGCAGACCTGCTTCACCACCTGTGAAGCGACTCCCCTGCAGGCAGGGAGCTGGGGGCTCGAACCGGGATCCTTACGCCGGTCCTTGTGCTTTCCGCCACCTGCGCTTAACCCACTGCGCTACCACCCAACTCCCTCATTGTTTTGATTTTTATAGGGGAAATATAGTTTTGCAAAACTATTGCTGTCTCAGGAGTAATTTTTTTTTTAATTTTTGCAAAATTCTTTTTTCAGAAAGAGGATGAAACAGAGGAGGGTGAGGAGGAGAATGAGGAAGAAGAGGAGGAACAGGAACATCACACCACTGCTTTACAACTCCGGAAGCTTCTCTCTTTCTGCATGGTGTTCCCATGTGGTGGCCAGGGACTTGAACTCAGGTCCTCACACCTGACAAATTCTTCACTCTACCCCTGAGCAAATATTCTTAAATGACAAAAACTGTCAATAAAGATGAGGTGTAACAAATGGGCATTCTTGTGAATAAGAATAAATGGGCAATATAAGAACAAGAACAAGAATAAGTGGGCACTATCTGTTCAGGGTTTAGACTCGGTTTGGTGTGTCCCGTCAAGGCCAAGGACTCTGGGAAGGAGGACAGGAGAAGGGGAGGGAGGGAGGCTTCCAGGACCTGCTGCACGGTGACCAAAAAGGATCTACACTAGGGGAAGAGGGTTTTGCAGACACCTGCCATGGCAAGATGGTAAATTGTCACATGTTCCAGAAACTTCACTGTAAACTATTAACCTCCCCCAAATATTAACAACAATAATAATGAATGTCCCGGGGCCCAGGGAAAGGAGCTCTCCTACACTGTGGGTAGAAATATAAACTTGTCAGGAGTCGGGCAGTAGGGCAGCAGACTAAGCACAGGTGGCGCAAAGCACAAGGACCGGCATAAGGATCCCGGTTCAAGCCCCCAGCTCCCCACCTGCAGGGGAGTCGCTTCACAGGCGGTGAAGCAGGTCTGCAGGTGTCTGTCTTTCTCTCCCCCTCTCTGTCTTCCCCTCCTCTCTCTATTTCTCTCTGTCCTATCCAACAACGACGACATCAATAACAATAACTACAACAATAAAACAAGGGCAACACAAAGGGAATAAATAAATATTTTTTAAAAATTTAAAAAAAGGAAAGACAGACTAGTGCAAACCCTACAAAAGCCAGGGTAGAGAGTCCTTACACAAATAAAAATGGAGACACCTTATGATCATGCAGCACCACTCACAGGCATCTATCCAGAAAACATGAAAACAACTATTCGAAGGGACAGAAAAGGGGCCACGTGGTGGCGCACCTGGTTAAGCGCTCACATGACAGTGCGTCAGGACTCAAGCCCCCGTCTCCACCTGCAGGGGGAAAGCTTCCCGAGTGGTGAAGCAGGGCTGCAGCTGTCTCTCTGTCTCTCTCCCTCTCTATCCACCCCTCCCCTCTCCATGTCTCTCTAGCTCTATCCAATAATAAATAAAGAAAAATCTTGTTTAAGTTTCCTTGTGAAAAGGGGAGTGGAGACAGAAGCACTCCTACGTGCATGGCTGCATCATTCACAATAGCCAAAGCGTGGGAGCAACCTGAACGCCCATCAGCGGGTGACTAAAAAAGAAGCTGTGGAACATACATGCCATGGAACACCACTCTGCAACTTAAAAAGATGGTGTTCTGCCCTTCAGGACAAAATCGACGGAACTGCAGGTGATCACACTTTGTGAAGTCTAAAGGCAACTACAGAACAGTCTCACTCTTAAGAAAAATATAAGAAATTGAAATACATGAACTTGCAAAAAAAAATTAACCAAACTGTCTCTAAGACTGTAAGAATTATGGAAGTTATGTATGAGCAGCTGGGGCGGGGGAGGGGAAAGTTCCAGAAATGTGGAGGTGGGTGCCATATGGAACTATGTTCCTAGAACCTCACCCGGTTCAAGCCCCCGGCTCCCCACCTGCAGGGGAGTTGATTCACAGGTGGTGAAGCAGGTCTGCAGGTGTGTCTTTCTTTCCCTCTCTCTGTCTTACCCTCCTCTCTCCATTTCTCTCTGTCCTATCCAACAATGACATCAATAACAACAACAATAAGTACAACAACAATAAAAAACAACAAGGGCAACAAAAGGGAAAATAAATAAGTAAATATTTTTAAAAAGTTTAAAAACTGGAGATATTGACAAAACCATAGGGTAAGAGGGGTACAACTCCACACAATTCCCACCACCAGAACTCCATATCCCATCCCTTCCCTGACAGCTTCCCTATTCTCTATCCCTCTGGGAGCATGAACCCAGGGTCGTTGAGGGTTGCAGAAGGTGGAAGGTCTGGCTTCTGTAATTGCTTCCCCGCTGAACATGGGCATTGACAGGTGGATCCATACCCCCAGGGATGGCAACTTCTTAATGATAAATAAGTGAACTATAAGGAATGGAGCTTTGGTACCGTTTTAAAAATCCTACCTAGGGGGAGTTGGGTGGTAGCTCAGCAGGTTAAGCTCAGGTGGCACAAAGCAGAAGGACCGGCGTAAGGATCCGGGTTCGAGCCCCCGGCTCCCCACCAGCAGGGGAGTCGCTTCACAGGTGGTGAAGCAGGTCTGCAGGTGTCTGTCTTTCTCTCCCCCTCTGTCTTCCCCTCCTCTCTCCATTTCTCTCTGTCCTATCCAACAATGACTAACCACAACAATAATAACTACAACAATAAAAAAACAAGGACAAAAGGGAAAATGAATGAATGAATGAATGATTAGAAAGTCTTATTCAATACGCACTGGAGGAAGATGCATGTACACCACCTGCGACCGGCTAGAGGCAGACTCATCTGCTAATTACCTGATACATAGACACTTAAATAAAAATCTAGATGGACTGAGTAATCTCAGCGTATTCTCATTGTCCTTACAAAGTCTACCTATGAGGCCAGGCGGTGGCACACCTGGTCAAGCGCTCACACTGCAGTGTGCAAGGACGCAGGTTCAAGCCGCCCCACCTATCCCAAGGAGATGAGAAGGGTACCCATGTATGAACAACTGTACTAGAAACCATTAAGTTGCCAGAAAAATTATAATTAGGTTCCCAATTACCTTTTTTTTTTACATTTCTAGGTATTCTCTTTGAATAATATTAAAGTACAAAAGAGTAAGCACTTCTGAATTTCTGTTCCCTTAAGTTCAACTTCTCAGGCATCTTACCTATGACTTTTTAAATGTTTTTATTGGGAGTCAGGTGGCAGTGCAGTAGGTTAAGTGCAGGTGGCACAAAGCGCAAAGACCAGCATAAGGATCCAGATTCAGGCCCTGGCTCCCCACCTGCAGGGGAGTCGCTTCATAGGCGGTGAAGCAGGTCTGCAGGTGTCTGTCTTTCTCTCCCCCTCTGTCTTCCCCTCCTCTCTCCACTTCTCTCTGTCCTGTCCAACAACAATGACATCAGTGACAACAACAATAACTACAACAATAAAACAACAAGGGCAGCAAAAGGGAAAAAAAATACACACACACACACATATATATATATACACACATACATATATTTGTTGTCGTTGGGAGTTAGGGGAGTCGCTTCACAAGTGGTGAAGCAGGTCTGCAGGTGTCTGTCTTTCTTTCCCCCTCTCTGTCTTCCCCTCCTCTCTCCATTTCTCTCTGTCCTACCCAACAACAACAGCATCAATAACAACAACAATAACTAAACAGTAAAACAACAAGGGCAAAAAAAGGGAATGACTAAATAGGTAATAAAATATTTATTTATTATTGAATAGAGATGAAGAGAAATTGAGAGGAAAAGGGTGTAGAGAAGGAGAGAGATAGAGAGACACCTGCAGCCCTGCTTCACCACTCATGAAGCTTTTCCCCTGCAGGTGGGGACCGGGGCTTGAACCTGGGTCCTTGTGCCCTGTGATCTGTGTGCTCAAGTAGGTGCTGCACGGCCGGCCCCACCTGTCATTTAAATGTCCAAATAACAATCTGCTCGCTTGGTGCCTATTTATCCCACTTACTTTCTGATGCATTTTCCACCCTTCCTGCATTAGAGCACTTCTGCCTCGGAAGGCTTTCACACGAACTGCATGCTTTTATGTTTCTATGGAGAATATTACCTGCGTCACTGTAACTGGGGGAAAGAAAGCCTTATCATGTAGCCATATGAAACAGTTTGGTTTCCTGTGAGTTGTTTAAATAAAGTAAGCCCTACTTTGGAGACACACTTCTTGCTTTGAGAAAGTTTTTTTTTTTAAGTTCAGAGTATTATTGTTTATCAAGCTATTAAAATTTTAGGTATATTTGTGAATCCTCTAAGTCTAAGATCTTAATTCCAATGCATTTGTAGCTTTTCAGTTCTTATTTTCTTGTGGGAATGAGGGGATCTTTTTATTTTATGAGAGCAGGAGGGAGAGAGCAGGAAAGAGAAACACGGAGAGGGGAGACACTGCTCCCTGCCGGTGCCCTCGTGTGTGGCAGGACTGGGATTAAGGTCTCACCTGTGCTCGTGTGTGAGCTCGACCAGGCGACGGCCTCCCAGGCCCCTCACAATGTCTGGCTCAGACTTTAAACACACCCTCAGCCACAACAAGTAGAAAGGGCACACTCTCTAGTCCCGAAGGGGCACAGTGGCTAGCTAGCACACTCAAGCATGAGGTCCCCAGTTCAGGCTCCAGCACCACATGTGTCTGATACCCTGGCTTTGCTGTCTCCTCTCCCCCCTCAAATAAATATTTTTAAAAGAGGATGGGGAGTCGGGCGGCAGCGCAGCAGGTTAAGTGCATATGACACAAAGTTTGATCCCAGTTTGAGCCCCAGGCTCCCCACCTGCAGGGGAGTCGCTTCACAGGCGGTGAAGCAGGTCTGCAGGTGTCTGTCTTTCTCTCCCTCTCTCTGTCTTCCCCCCCTCTCTCCATTTCTCTCTGTCCTATCCAACAATGACAACATCAATAACAACAACAATAATAACTACGCCAACTGTAAAAAACGAGGGCAACAAAAGAAAAATAAATAAATATGAACTTTAAAAAAAAAAAAGAGGATGGAGGGGGGAGGCACAACCCTTACGTTAATGCTACACAAACTCCAGGAACAAAAATGATAGCTGTAATCAGAAAGAAAGTAACCTTCCCATAACACTGAGAAATGTGGACCGTGCACACAAAGTCACAGGCTCTCCAAATTCCCCTCAGAAGAAGACAGACTGTGGTGGGGAGTCGGGGGGGAGGCAGTGCTGTGCCCGGCTCAACACACCTACACACCAGTTACAACGTGCAAGGACTTGGGTCCGAGACGCTGGTCCCCATCTGCAGTGGGGTGGGGGGGGCGGCTTCATGAGTGCTGAAGTTGTGCTGTGGATTTCCTTCTGTCTCTCCCCTTCTCTATATCCCCTCCCCTCTCGATTTCTCTCTGTCTCCATGCAATAAAAAAATACTGAAAGAGAGGGAGAGTGACCCTACAAGGCCCCATCTCCTGGCACTGTTTGAAGCTCTGCCCTTTGCTGTCCAGCAAAAAGGCACTGGCAGCCCTACTACAACAGAGCAGTAGGACCTCAAGCTCTGAGCTCCAGGAAGAGACACAGCAAAAATGATGCAGTGTTTTCAAATACAAGATCTCCGTCTGTTTGATTTAAATGTCTTCTAGCCTGTACTCTTGACCACACCCCTCCATCTAACTCATCATTGATGTATTTTTATAGTTGCCGTGCAAACAGTCCGTTCATACCTATGATATATCAAATCTCACAGACATGCTCTTTCATTGGGTTCATTTATTTCTAACCTCCTTAATCCCTTACCACCATAATGCTTGACTAAGTATAGATTAATCCCCATTATTTAAACAGCTAAATAAATTTGAGGTGTGTTTTATGAACAAACCTTCACACAATCCAACAAATGCCCTGCCAATATTATTTTTATATATCCTTTATTGGGGGCAATGGTTTGCAGTACAGTTGTTGACACAACCCTCATCTCCCCACAGGATAGGTGCCTAGGTGTTTGAGAAACACTTCCAGGGGGCTGGGCGGTGGCGCAGTGGGTTAAGCGCACATAGTACGAAGCACAAGGACCGGCGTAAGGATCCCAGTTCAAGCCCCGGGATCCCCACCTGCAGGGGAGTCGCTTCACAGGTGGTGAAGCAGGTCTGCAGGTGTCTTATCTTTCTCTCCCCCTCTCTGTCTTCCCCTCCTCTCTCCATTTCTCTGTCCTATCCAAAACAATGACAGCAATAATAATAACAGCAACAATGACAAACAACAAGGGCAACAACTAAAAAAAATAAAAATAAGAAAAACACTCCCCACCCCAGGTCCTGCCTCCATCACACACCAGGACCCCAGCTCCTTCACACCGACCTTCCCCCTCTCTCCCCAGAGGCTTTTGCTTCTCAGCAATACACCACACCCAGCCCCAGTTTCACACTCTGTCCTTTTTTCTGAAGTTCCACCTGTGAGTGAGACCATTCAGTGTTTTCCTTCTCTTTCTCCGCCATTATTATTATGCACCCCAATGTTCATAAATTGTTTTAAACTGTCTGGTAACTGCAAAAGCTGGATAAGGGCAAGAGACTGGACCACTTATCATGGCCTTTTTGGTCAATACCAGGCCATTCCATCATTTGACACCCTAGTCAGGGAATCCTGGGATTCCCACACAGATATGATGGGCCCAGGCCTCCAGTAGATCCCCCTCTCTACCATCACTGGTCACTGCCATCAGGAACATCATCAGAAGCCCTCCTGTGGGCCTCCCCAGGCCCTGCCCTCACTGCAGAGCAGCCATGGTGGGGACTCCCCACTCTCCAAAGGGAGGCTGGTCAGCCTGCTCTGTCCCTTGAGGAAGACGGGTCCTGACATGAGAGCAGCCGAGAATGTTCCCAGCTGTGACCATGGGCTGTGAGCTCAGACTGACGGACTCAGAGGTCACACCGGCTCCTGTGCTGAATGTGAAAAGATACGGCCCTGGGCCAGATGGATGGGGGAAACAGTCAATGGAATTTATATACTGTCCTCATGTTTGGGAGCTGCTCTCTGCTCTGATGCAGCATTCCAGCCCTAGTACTTGTAGTCCACCTGCGTGTTAGCTATCAAACTCAAAAAAAAATTACTAAAGTCACGGGCCCCTAAAATAGACTTCCTAGCTTCTTTCCACCCTAATATCCTTATTCCCAACTGTTCTGTTCTACTTTTTGGTTCCTATTTATTCAACATTTTTGTTCTGCTTTATAGCTTACTGTCTTTTAGCCACCAAGTTGCAAATGCTCCTATGATTCCATCTAGATCTCCCTGGGCAGGCAACCTTGTCAGTGTGTCCCAGGACCTCCCCTCCCCAGAGCCCTGCCCCACTAGGGAAAGACAGAAACAGGCTGAGGGTGTGGGTCTGCGTGCCAACGTCAGTGTCCATCAGAGAAGCAATGACAGAAGCCAGACCTTCCACCTTCTGCATCCCCAAAAGGAACTTTGGTCCAGACTCCCAGAGGGGGAGAAATGTTAGGGGAAGATGATCAGAGGGCTCTGAACTCTAACTCCATCAGGACCCAGAAAAATAAAAGGAAAATAGAAGTAATAGATGTAGCTGTGACTTAGAAAGGAAGAAAAGACAGTGCCATGAAATAAACGGGCAAATATATAGATATATATAGAGAGAGATAGATATAGATATACACATATATATTCAACCTTTATCTGTCCCCTTTGTGAGAACCACTACAGTTTCCATTGGAGGAAATGGGGACACAGAACTCTGGTGGTGGGAACAGTGTGGAATTAACCCCTGTTATTCCATCATTTTGTAAATCAATATTAAATCACTAAAATAAGTAAATAAATAAATAACTGTCCAGTAAATAAATTGTATTTAAGCAAATAAGTTCTGAATTGTTGCCAGAGATTTTGGGTTTCCCACTGAAATGGCAAAAATTGTATTGTTTCAATATTTGAAGTTACAGAGGTAATTCAATAGCATCCAGAATATATAGTCATGTAAAAGGTCATTAGCAGAAACAGTATAGAAAACTACCTGTTTTTTTTTTTTTTTGTGATCAGTAGAACTTGAGAAAGTTTCTCGGCCTCCGTGAATTTATGTCTTAGTACTAGCTGATGCTCATAATTTACCACTAGACATTAATTCATTCATTTACTTTTTTATTGTTGTAATTATGATTGATGTCATTGTTGTTGGATAGGACAGAGAGAAATGGAGAGAGGAGGGGAAGATAGAGAGGGGGAGAGAAAGACAGACACCTGCAGACCTGCTTCACCGCTTGTGAAGCGACTCCCCTGCAGGTGGGGAGCCGGGGCTCGAACCGGGAGATTTATTTACTTTTTATGTATTCATTTTTACCAGAGCACTACTCAAGTCTGGCTTATCGTGGTGCAGAGGCTTGAGCCTGGCACTATGGAGCCTCAGGCATGGAAGAATTCTGACGTAATCACTCTACCAGCTCCCTGCCCTTAGCTGTGTGTGCCCTCGGCTTCTAACATATGGTTGAGAAAGGTACGGCAGAGTCACTGCCATCTGTTCCCCTTTACTGCCTTGGTTACTCAGTGCCTTCCCTCAGTCAGTGGCTCTCAAACTCGAGTAGACATCGGAAACACTGGGAGAGTTTAGTAAGGCATCTTCTTTAAAGTACCTTTCGTGGTCTGGGAGATGGTGAAGTGGATAAAGAACTGGACTCTTGGGGCCAGGTGGTGGCACACCTGGTTAAGCGCTCACATGACAGTGCACAAGGATCCAGGTTCAAGACCCTGGTCCCCACCTGCAGAGGGAGAGCTTCATGAGTGGTGAAGCAGGACTGCAGGTGTCTCTCTGTCTCTCTTCCTCTCCATCACCTCTTCCCCTCTCAAATTCTTTTTGTCTCTATCAAATACTAAAGAAATAAAAATTAAAATCAAAGAATTGGACTCTCAAGCATGAGGTCTTGAGTTCAATCCCCCGCAGCACATGTACCAGAGTGATGGCTGGTTCTTTCTTTCTCTCTCTCTCTCTCTCTCCTCCTATTCTTCTCATGAATAAATAACTAAACTCTTTTTTAAAAAGAGAAAAAAACACCTTTCTTAGCCCTACACAGAGTTTCTCATCTACAGGTCTAGCTGGAAACTAAGAATCTGCATTTTATTTTACTTTGTTTCATTTTATGAACTACAGGAAGTATTGAGGCTGCCAGTCAGGGAACCACACTATAAGAATGAGATGACTGTATTTTCTTTAATGGGGAAAAAAGATGAAATCATGGAGAGAAAGCACCAACAATTTGGGCAGGAGCATTCTTTTTTTAATACATATATTTTTAATTTTCCCTTTTGTTGCCCTTATTGTTTTTTTATTATTGCTGTAGTTATTATTGTTGTTGCTATTGATGTCGTTGTTGTTGGACAGGACAGAGAGAAATGGAGAGAGGAGGGGAAGACAGAGAGGGGGAGAGAAAGACAGACACCTGCAGACCTGCTTCACCGCCTGTGAAGCGACTCCCCTGCAGGTGGGGAGTCGGAGGTTTGAACCCGGATCCTTATGCCGGTCCTTGTGCTTTGTGCCACCTGCGCTTAACCTGCCGCGCTACCGCCCGACTCCCCTGGGCAGGAACACTGTAAAGATAACAACACTCCCACTTGTCCCTGGGCTCGACCTCAGGGCTCAGCTTTCCCCTAACTCTGCCTGTCTACACCCCCAATTGTCGGCTTCCTCTGTCTCTCTTGAGGGCACTGCTGTTCCCCACAGATGCCATGACTGTAGCGCTGCTGGCTTGGGCATTCAGGCTGCTTTACTTCCCTGTGAAAACTCCTTCTGCAGTGACCTCCTTCACTCTCTGGCTTGAGCCGCCATGGGGATGACCCTGCACTCTAAGCCAGCTGTCCCCACACCAGGACACTGGATGCCTCTACCTGCCACCTCTGATCTGATCAAAGACTGGCAGCTAGGGGTGGGCACACCAGAGGCGGTAGCGCAGTGGGTTAAGTGCACGTGGCGCAAAGCACAAGGACCGGCGTAAGGATCCCGGTTCGAGCCCCCGGCTCCCCACCTGCAGGGGAGTCGCTTCCCAGGCGGTGAAGCAGGTCTGCTGGTGTCTGTCTTTCTCTCCCCCCTCTCTGTCTTCCCCTCCTCTCTCCATTTCTCTCTGTCCTAGCCAACAACAACGACATCAGTAACTACAACAATAAAACAACAAGGGCAACAAAAAGGGAATAAATATATATTTTTAAAAAAGAAAAACACAAGCGCAGGTGGCGCAAAGCACAAGGACCGGCATAAGGATCCCGGTTCGAACCCCGGCTCCCCACCTGCAGAGGAGTCGCTTCACAGGCGGTGAAGCAGGTCTGCAGGTGTCTCTTTCTCTCCTCCTCTCTCTCTCCCCCTCCTCTCTCCATTTCTCTCTGGCCTATCCAACAACGACAACAACAATAATAACTACAACAATAAAACAACAAGGGCAACAAAAGGGAATAAATAAATAAAATTTAAAAAAAAGAAAGAAAAACACATGTTACCACACATGAAAAGCCATGTTCAACACCTCCATTCTCACTCAATGTGTGTGTGTTCAAGTGTTTCAAAAAAAGAAAGGAAAAAAAATGGCAATGGATACCTAGAGTGGTAAAGTTATCAAACAGGCACTAAGAGCCAATAACCCTGGTGGCAACATTAATAATAATAATAATAAATAATAGAAAGGAAAGGAAGGAAGCAGGGAAGGAGGGAGGGAAAAGGACATGCATTTAAAGTACACACGGCCTTGCACGTCCAGTACTGACACTTGCCTGCTTATCTGCTCCTTTCCGCAGTTCACCCAAGTTCCTCAGACTAAACACTGAGATACGGGGCCAGGAGGTGGCACGGCTGGTTGAGCGCACACATTACAGTGCACAGGGACCCAGGTTCAAGCCCCTGGTCCCCATCTGCAGGGGGAAAGCTTCACGAGGGGTGAAGCAGGGCTGCAGGGGTCCCTCCACTTCTTACTCTTTATCTCCCCCTCCCTTCTCAATTTCTCTCTGTCTCTATCCAATAATAAATAAACAAATAAAGACTGAGATATGAGATACTGTTCTTGACTTTGTTTATGATTCACACCCATTTCCTCTGCAAACCCTTTGGCCTTTAAAACATCCCTGAGTCTGACCTTTCAACTGCTTCCTTCTCTCCAGGCATTAGCCTCCCTCAGCTAGGTGACTTCAATAATGCCTCAGCTGGGCTCCCTACCCCGGCCCTCTGCTTTTACTCAGGACTCTCTCTTCTCAGCACCCCCAAATCCAGTGTCACCTGACTGCTTGCACTGCCACCATCTCTATTCTTCCCTCCCTCTCTTTGCCCCATTCACAGGATCTTCTCCACACATCCACTTGCCAAGCTGATTTATACCCCAGAACCTTGGTACTCACTCTGCTCTAGCATTATATTCTTTTTCATCTCTTATTTTTTAAATTATCCTTATTTATTGGATAGAAATTAAGAGGGGAGAGAGTGATAGAGAGACAAAGAGACACCTGCAGCCCTGCTTCACCACTCACGAAGCTTTCCCCTACAGGTGGAGACCGGGGGCTCGAACCCGGGTCCTTGTGCATTGTGGCATGTGTGCTCAGCCAGGTGCACCGCCACCCAGCCCCTGGCATGATATTCTCTACACAGACCAAAGCAGCTCTGATTCTGTCTCCTCATTTATGAGTCTTCAGATCAGCCTGTCCTAATCATTCTCATTTCTTTGTCCTATTTTTTTTTCCTTTTCCTTCTTGACATGATTTGTTCATAACTACTGTTTCATTCCACGAGACTAACACCCCATAAAGGAAGGGACCTGGTCTACCTTGACGAAACCACCGCCTTCCTCGGAACCTGGCCCCCAGGAAGCGCCAGGAAATGCTTGCTGAGTGAATTCATGTACCACCCCAGCTTGCCTTAAGCGGAATCCCATCAACATTTCTTACCGTCCTCTTGATTAGAGCAACAGAAATGAAGCCGATTCTAATGACTGAAATTTGTTTCTAATGAAGGTCCTATTAAGTCAACGGGGAAGAGACACCAACAGAAAAGAGATTATCATGCAGAATGCCATGGAGAGCCTCTAAATATTTTCCCCCGGTTTTCAATTAGCCCTTGCCATAAAAAGCTACTCTGCACTTGGCTTTTTTTTTTCCCTTTCCTTTTACTGCGCTAATTGAAGGAATGAGATTGATGTCTACCCTCCTCTTTGCGAGGCCCCACCTCCCAGCATTCTTATGCACCACCTCTGTGGGGCTCCATTACCCAAATCCAATGCAGCAAAGACTTCACTTGGCCAGGACTAGAGTTAAGATTTCCATGGCTAATGAGAAATGCTGTGATTTCCAGCACTGCAACACTCTTGATGGCTTATCAGATTTTTAAATGAAAAACTTCGTATTGTATTTGGTTACTCTTGAGTTAAAAAGAGCTGCTCTGTCCTTGGCCTGTAGGAGGACAACCAGAACACATCACAGTCGCCACAAGCATGAAGTCAAATGAATGGCCCTGGAGAGCAGAAGCAGCAAGCCACAACAGAAGCAAGGACTCTGTTCTTTGTAATGACTTTCAGAGGGAGGAAGTGAGAGACAGTACATTCTCAGATCACATTACCAGAGAATGTTGTCATTCTCAGAAATGTTAAAAAAAAAAAAAAGTGTCAAGGGACTTGTGTTTAAAAAGTACAAACACAGAGAGAATCCCACCTTCATGGGCACCACTGTGACATATTAGTGAGGCTTTACTGATGTCGGCACAACAAATTCTGTTTGAACAAGAAATCCGCAGGGGAGAAACGATCCTTTCACAAGGCCTATTCATTTAGCAATCCTTCAAAAGAAAGCTCTCCTCTAACTAAACACAGCAATGAAAGCCCCTTAAAATATCAAGCCTGGATAAAATATTCTACATTTGGTAGGCACTCACTGTTGATTTGTAAAGATGCCTTAACTGCTGATCCTTAGACTGGTGGATGGGGCCAGTCCAAGGGTGAGCCCGTTGTAACAGGGCTGAGCTGAGTGCACTCAGACTACCAAACACTGTAGACTGCTCAAAGGAACAACAGCACAGACCGCTGCAACATCTCTGCAAAAGTCACGTCAGGTTCTATAGGCATCAAGTGGACTCACATGCAACTGCCAATATATTGGCTGTTTTGATGGACAGAAATGGCAGTTTTGTGTGCTTCACGCAGCTTAATGAGAACATGCCAAAGAGAAAACAGGGCAGGTACTGCAATCCTGGCCCGCGCTTGGGAGGCTCACTCCTCAGCTGCACTCTATTAGCTTGGCCGCTTGGCCTCTCTTGAGTGTCTGGCAGGAAGTAGTGATGCCTCACAGGTGAGCAAGTTTTCAGCCTTCCTCAGTCAATCAATAGCCAGAGCCCCTTCCCAGCCATCTAAGCAAGAAGCAATCACCCAGTCAGTCTCTCCAGAGCAGAGCACAGACACTTAGGAACTCTCTCTTCAAAACAAAACTCACTTTATGTCTAGAGTTATTATTATTTTTTTCAATATTTTATTTATGGGAGTTAGGTGGTAGCACAGCAGGTTAAGCACATGTGGCGCAAAGCACAAGGACCGGCAGAAGGATCCCGGTTCGAGCCCCCGGCTCCCCACCTGCAGGGGAGTCGCTTCACAGGAGGTGAAGCAGGTCTGCAGGTGTCTGTCTTTCTCTCCTCCCCTCTGTCTTCCCTCCTCTCTCCATTTCTCTCTGTCCTGTCCAACAACGACGACAACAAGATAACGACCACAATAAAACAACAAGGGGGGAAAATTCCATCAATAAAGTATAAATTATTTAAAATATATCTTTTATTTATTCATTCATGAGAAAGATGGGAGGAGAGAGAGAAAGAAGCAATTGTCCGTCTGGTACATGTGCTGCCAGGGACTGAACTTAGAGCCTCGTGCTTGAGAATCTAATGCTTTATCCATTGTGCCACCTCCTGGACCACAGAGTTATTTTTTTATAGGTGTGTGTACTAACACCATTCCCACCACCAAATATCTGGGTCCCTGCCCCCCCCCTGTCCTATATGAAGCTGAAATTTTAGCCCCCCCAGCAAGATTCTTGTTGGAGTTGCACCCAGTCTGCAATTTCTCTGCTGCCAATCATGACCTCTCCCACCACACACACACACACACACACACCACACACACACACACCACACACACACACTCACACACACACACACACACACACCACACACACACACTCACACACACACACACACACACACCACACACACACTCACACACACACACACCACACACACACACACCACACACACTCACACACACACACACCACACACACACACACACCACACACACACACACTCACACACACACACCACACACACACACACACACACCACACACACACACACCACACACACACACACCACACACACACACTCACACACACACACACACACACCACACACACACCACACACACACCACACACACACACACACACACACACACACACGGCCTCTGCTCTCTCCCTAGCATGTCCAAACATCACCTAGGCAATTCTGTTGCTCTTGTCATTGCCAACAGAGGCACACCCCCTCCAAGAAGCAATTTCTGGCATCAACAAACCCAGAGCGAATCAAGCTAAGCTACAACTTGTACTTGTTCTTATTTCTCCTTCCTACGCAGACATTTTTACGCCTCTGGATGTCCCCCAGAACTCATCACTGAAGAGGACATGCAATCGCTGTTCAATAAATCACTAGTGAGTGCTTAAACCCACAGAAGGAGCCCCTAACCATCTTTTCCAGCTGTGTCAGAATGGCTGGAGTTTTCTTATTCTCTGCCTCCCTCAGACTCATACTTGCCCTATTTCAGCCCAAAGAGTCATAGACATGAACTTCTGTTTGCCGGGATAGTGCGGGGGTGCCTCTTCCCAGGTGCGTACTCTCTGGGTTGGAGAGAACTCCACCGGAGCCTGCCTGGGCTGCTACTCACTCAGCCATGCGGGAGACAGATGACTCAGGAACCAAGCTCCTGGCAGGCTAGGCAATGCAATGTCTTTATTGATCAGAGAGCAACGCTTTTACAGGCCAGACCCAGAAGTGACAAGTCAGAAACGGAAGTGGCTAGGAAAGGGGTGGAGAAAGGCAAAAGGGCGCTGGGATGGCAGAAACTTCCTGAGCAACTGTTGTGAGGTTTTAACTGGTGGGATTAATGATACCCTGGAGGGAGGGTCTTGAAAGATAGATCAGGGAGTCGGGCTGTAGCGCAGCGGGTTAAGCGCAGGTGGCACAAAGCACAAGGACCAGCATAAGGATCCCAGTTAGAGCCCCCGGCTCCCCACCTGCAGGGGAGTCGCTTCATAGGTGGTGAAGCAGGTCTGCAGGTGTCTGTCTTTCTCTCCTCCTCTCTGTCTTCCCCTCCTCTCTCCATTTCTCTCTGTCCTATCCAACAACAACAACAATAATAACTACAACAATAAAACAACAAGGGCAACAAAAGGGAATAAATAAATAAAATAAATATTAAAAAAATTTTTTTTAAGTTTAAAAAAAAAAAAGAAAGATAGATCAAAGGAATGGAATGGGTGGGGATCTTTCAAGCAAAACAATGATTATGTAGATAGGCCATAGTATCAGGAATGCAGGGTGGAGCAGGGGGAGCTGGCTTAACAATTTCCCCGACAGCCCAACACTATTTTATCTAATTTAATTTACTAAACTAGACACCCAGATCATTCACATTTACTCGACAGTTATTTTGGGTCCTGCATGGTGCTCACACATTATCACAAGGTTCCCATGAGGTGGTCCTATCATCACCTGCATTTTACAAGTTAAAGAGCCAACAAAAGTCTCTGAGTAACTGCCCCTAAATCTTAGCACTAATGAGTGTCACCTCGAGGATTTGAATAGGCAAGGGACTCAGAACCCAAGCTCTCCCTGGATGTGCTTTGTACATAGTAACTTCTCACTTCATAACACACTTCTCAAATACCCTGTGACTACAGAACTGTGTTTGCTGGAGTCTGAAACATCTAAGAAGCCCAGGGGAGAGACTGTAGCAAATTCTTCGAGTAGCAGTGGGACTACGATGTCAAATACTCAACTGAGGAGGCTCTTTGCACTTGGTAACCTGAGACCATTTAGACTCTCCACCTTCCTCTCCTTCAAGCTGGTGACAGTCCTCCTCCTGGTGCAGACCTCTCACCCGCTTCCTACAGATAATCTGAGAACACATCCCAATGTGAAATGACTATGTGTTCACTTTAGAGCTATTTGAAAGGCAGTTCAGAATAGTGATATCCCTTAAGCAAAAACTGTGTCTTCTGCATACTTCTACACTTTAAAAAATACAATCCTACGTGACAAATACGTTGAAGCTACACCGGCATTAAATCGGGAAATACAAGAGCCTTTTCAAGCCTGATGGAATGTGCTCAGTTCCAACAAAAAAGTTCAAGATAAAGAAGGAAAACAAAAACAAAACCAAAAAGAAAGGAAGAAAGAACTTGCTTATCTAAGAGTAGAGAGGCCAGTACTTGGAGAATCTAATGTGAAGGGTGATGCAGTACAAGGAGTAGGTAGCAAAGGGGGAAATAACAATGTAGCAAATACATATAAGCTGCTGGAGCATGGGGGGTGTTGTCAGGCAGTGAGGCGCACCCCATTAAGCACGCACAGTACTAAGTGCAAGGCCCCAGGTTCGAGCCCCCGCTTCCCAACTGAAGCGGGGATGCTTCACAAGCAGTGAAGCAGGTCTGCAGGTATCTATCAGTCAATCGATCTATCTCTCCCTCCTCTCTGTCCTTCCAATAAAACGGGGAAAAAATGGCCACCGGGAGCAGTGGCTTCACAGTGCCAGCACCGAGCCCCAGCAATAACCTTGGAGGGAAAATAAAATAAAATAAAATAAAATAAAATAAAATAAAATAAAATAAAATACAGTGTTGGGGGCATCTCAAAAGGCCCTGCCCCCAGCCCTGTCTCCTGCTCCCCAGACACTTAGCTCTGTTGATGTCTGCATCCTCAGCTGATAGGGCAGGTGCACTGTGCCATGTCACACTGCAAGCCTGAACTCTTCAGTCTTTAATTAGAGCTCTTCTATCGTGTCAACTAAAAGGCAAACTGCACAAGGTGCCCAGACAGACTGTCACATAAGCATACGACAGATCACTGCAACCTGCCATTCCGTGATGCACATATGTCTCGGGCCCCACGGCTTCGTGAAGAGTATGCGGAAGGCTTCATTCAGCATTATTAGTAACGTAGGTGGGCCGTGTCTGAAGCACTTGAGATTAGAATCACTGACATGGTGAAATTGACAAAACATTTTTCCAGCCAAATTAACCTTAGAAATCTGATAAAACTTAAGTTTCTTAAGAATCGCTTTCTCAAAAAAAAAAAAAGAACCACCTTTCTCTCCAGGGAGGAGAAGGGTGGGGTCAAGAGGCAGCTTAGCAGCTTAGGTGAGGCACACAGGTAAGCACCCCTGTTACCACTCAGGAGGCCTCTGCACCAACCCCTCCTCCCCCTGTTCCCACAGGCAGGCAGGGGCAAGCTTCATGAGCAACTGAGCAGTCTTGCTTGTCTCTCTACTTCTCCCTTCTCTCTCCCTATCTGTCCTTTACCTTCTATCAAAAAAGAAAAATATTCTTCAAGGGGCTGGGTTGTGGTGCATCTGGTTGAGTGCACATGTTACAGTGAGCAAGGACCCAGGTTCAAGTCCCTGGTCCCCACCTGCAGGGGGAAAGCTTCACAAGTGGTGAAGCAGGGCTGTAGGTGTCTCTTTGTCTCTCTCCATCTCTACCTCTCCTCCCCCTCAATTTCTCTCTGTCTCTATCCAATAATTAATTAATTAATTAAAAGAAAGAGAAATTCAGATAAATCCAAGTTAAAAGTGCATCACCTTCTGAAGTCCTTTATCTAGCATATGACTGTCAAATGCTAATAACAATTACTTTATTCTGGATATCTGTTTGTTACCAGGTACAGAAATATATATATTAATATATATTAATGTTATATATATTAATATATATATATATATTCCATTTACGTTGCTCAGTGCTTTAAAAAGCGGGTCCAAATGTCCCTAATTTCACAGATGGGAAAAGAGAAGGGTGCAGAGAGTACAGTGGTGTGGTCTGAGGGTGGCACAGCGGATAAAGTGTTGGACTCCCAAGCATGAGCTCTATGCCAGGCAGCACATGTACCAGAGTGACGTCTGGTTCTTTCTCTCTCTCCTCCTATCCCTCTCATCATAAACACATACATACATACATAGTATATTAAAAAGAGAAGAGAAAGAACTATGATCCATACAACCAGAGGGATAAAGAACAGGGAAGCTTCTTCGAATGGAGGGAGGAACAAGGAACTCTGGTGGTGGGACTGTGCAGAACTGTCCCCATTATCGCTTTTTTTTTCTTTTGCCTCCAGGGTTATTGCTGGAGCTGGGTGCCTGCGCCAGGAATCCACTGCTCCTGGAGACCATTTTTTCCCCTTTTGTTGTCCTTTTTGTTTTATCATTGTTGCGGTTATTATTGTTGTTGCTGCTGTCCTTGGACAGGACAGAAAGAAATCGAGACAGGAGGGGAGACAGAGAGGGGGAGAGAAAGACAGACGCCTGCAGGCCTGCTTCACCGCCTGGGAAGCGACTCCCCTGCGGGTGGGGAGCTTGAACCGGGATCCTCACACCGGTCCTTGTGCTTTGAGCCACATGCCTTTAACCCGCTGCGCTACCACCCGGACTCCCCTGTCCCCATTATCTTACAGTCTTGTAAATCAACATTAAATCACAAATAAAACATTAAAAATAAAAATAAACATTTTCAAAAAAGGGATTAGAGAGGTCACCTCCAGGACACAGTTTCCAGTTCCCATCCTGCTGGACTCACCGTGCCATCCCCAGGAGGGGCTCTCCCCAGCCTCCCTCCCCCTTTTGTAGTGCTTAAGCTGAGGAGGAGAAGGAGGCTAAGTTATCCCTTCAGGAAGAGCTGAATCCTTCCACTCAAACATTGCCAGTTTTCACCTAAGTTCCAATCAGTCCTTTCTGCATGCTGGCTAAAAGCAAGACACCAGCACTTCAATCCAAATGAAATTTCTTTCGCCACCTGCTCATCTAGAAAGCCGTCACAGGTCACTGAGAACAGAGTGCAGGGAAGAAAGCCCTGGATACAGGAAAAGAAACAGCCATCCGCTGCTAACTCACCAAGACATGTGTAGTGCCCTCCACAGACACAGACGTGTACTTCTGTGCACGCAGATGGCTGGATAGCTTTCACCTAGCACAGAGTTTGTCACAAGACTCAGTCAGAAAGAGAAAGCATGTGGTTTTCTGAGTTCAATAAAGTCTCACTTAAATGTGCCTGTCCAAGAAGGGGAAGCACAAAGTAAGACTTGAACTGGGTTTGTGTCCTACGCAAAGCAGAGGACTCCAGGGAAGGAGGTAGGGAAGGGCTGGGGGAGAGGTCTTTGGGGTCCTGGGGCAGGATGGCGGAGCAGGAACTAAGTTGGGCATGAAAGTATATTGCAGGGGCCAGGCGGTGCCACACCTGGTTGGGCACACACATGACAGTGCGCAAGGATCCAGGTTCGAGCCCCTGGTCCCCACCTGCAGGGGGAACGCTTCATGAGTGATGAAGCAGGCCTGCAGGTGTCTCTCTGTCTCTCTCCCGTATTATTTCCCCTTCCCTTCACAATTTCTCTCTATCTCTATTCAAAATAAATAAATATTTTAAAATTATTTAAAATAATAAAAATAAAAATGATTCTTTGAAAAAAAAAAAAAAAAGAAAGTATATTGCAGACATGCATCATGGGGAGATTAGAAATTTTACCCATGGGGGCTGGGTAGTGGTGCGCCTGGTTGAGCGCACAAGGACCCAGGTTCAAGCCCTCAGTCTCTACCTGCACAAAGGAAGCTTCACAAGTGGTAAAGCAGGGTTGCTAGTGTCTCTCTGTCTCTCTCCCTATCTCCCCCTCCCTTTTCAACTTCTGTCTCTATCCAGTAATAAATAAAAAAATTTAATTGTCAGTCACACCCTACTAGGGAAAGAGAGAGGCAGACTGGGAGTATGGACCGACCAGTCAACGCCCATGTTCAGCGGGGAAGCAATTACAGAAGCCAGACCTTCCACCTTCTGCAACCCTCAATGACCCTGGGTCCATGCTCCCAGAAGGCTAGAGAATGGGAAAGCTATCATGGGAGGGGGTGGGTTATGGGGATTGGGTGGTGGGAATTGTGTGGAGTTGTACCCCTCCTACCTTATGCTTTTGTTCACTAATCCTTTCTTAAATAAAAAATTTAAAAAAAATTTAATTGTCTTAAATATTTAAAAAAAGGAATTTTACCCAGGTGTAAGCCATTAATACCACCCAGTAAAATGATAAAATAAATAAACGAATGTGCCTGTCCCTTCATAAAAACCCATAAGATTTCTTTAATTCAAATAAAGTTTCCCTGTGACTCAAAGAGCAGACACTGCTACCTAGCCGCCAGGCTCAGAGAGAACCACAGAAGAAATGGTCTGCATCTTCTCTGACATGGCTTTACTTACTTGTTGCTGCCATTTCACTTAATGCTTCTGTTTGACCAAAACATAGAATATAATCTCTAATCATATAAGGGAAGCGATTCAGTAAATATAGATACAGACACACATAAATATGTATGTATGTTTCGCACATCTTTTCTTACAAAATGAAAAGGTCTTTAGTGAGACACTGAGAATAAAAGATATGCACTTAACTGAATGTCTTTGAGAAGATGACTTCCAAATTTACACCACTGGATCAGTGCTCTGTATCTGTACATATTTGTGAAGCAGCAGCAGTAAGGCAGCTTTTAATCTTCCAATATGAGCTCAGAGGAAAAGTTTCTTTATTTAAAAAAAAAATTCTTTGACATAATACTTATGTTTATTAAAGATCAATTTGTCTGATTCCAAAATAATCAAACCCAGAACACTCTGCCTACTGTTCCAGGTAAAATGTCAGAATTTCATGATCTGTACTTCTCATTAGAAATTTAATGTTAGGGAGTTGGGCGGTAGCGCAGCAGGTTAAGCGCACGTGACGCAGAGCGCAAGGACCGGCATAAGGATCCCGGTTTGAGCCCCCGGCTCCCCATCTGCAGGGGAGTCGCTTCACAGGCGGTGAAGCAGGTCTGCAGGTGTCTGTCTTTCTCTCCTCTCTGAGAGACCTCTGTCTTCCCCTCCTCTCTCCATTTCTCTCTGTCCTATCCAAAAATGGCAACTTCAATAACAAACAACAATAATAGCTACAATAAAACAATAAGGGCAACGAAAGGGAAAATAAATAAATAAATATTTTAAAAAATAAAAACTTAAAAAACATAAAGAGAATTGGCACAACAAGCCACATATATGCTTACAAAGAAAAAAAAACATAATCAAGGTTTTTCAATTTTCTTTTTTCTTTATTTTTTATTATCTTTATTTATTGGATAGAGACATCCAGAAATCAAAAGGGAAGGGGGAGGTAGAAAGAGAGAGAGAGACAGGGAGACACCTGCAGCCCTGATTCACCACTCGCAAAGCTTTCCCCCTACAGGCGGTGACCCGGGGCTCGAACCCAGGTCATTGAGCATTATAATCCGTGTGTTCAACCAGGTGCACCACCACCTGGCCCCTCTTTTTTAATTTTTTTAAATTTTATTTATTTATTACTGGATAGAGACAGAGAGAAATTGAGAGGGGAGGGGAGGTAGGGAGAGATACCGAGAGGCCTGCAGCCCTGCTTCACCACTTGTGAAGCTTTCCTCCTGCAGGTGGGGACGAGGGCCTTGAACCTGGGTCCTTGTGCACTATAATGTTAATCAGGTGTGCCACCACCTGGCCCCTCCAGTTTTCTAGAAATTGTTTTCTTGGTGTTTAGTAGGTGTGCACATTAATTCCTGATGTTTTCCATCTCAACCGACTATGAATAATTAACACTATTAGACTCAAGAAGTCAGAATTTTAGGAGAAGAATTGGGCATTACACAGGATGCTTTCTTCTCACAACCAGACTCTCATTGTTAATTAAAACTAATTTCATTCATCTATCTTCTTGAAGATATTCTGTGAGCACAGCCTATTTTACTCAACACCTATTTCAAAGCCTGTGGGCACCCAACGTTTGTGAGAAAGACTCTTACTGTAGAACATCAAGCTAACAGAGTAGGAGTACCTTAGAGAAAATAATGTGCCGGCCTTTCTCTTATTCTCCTTTGGCATGAGGCTGGAGGCAAGAATAGAGAGCGTTGAAGAAGGGCCACAGAAACCAGGGAACCTCAAGGACCCAGAGGAAACCTAAGAGCATCCTGAAAATGTAATCATAATGTCTTCTTCCTCTTCTCTCAAGCTTTTCAGAACACCGACATTTTTGTCTTGACAGTCACACAAAAGTCAGTAAAGCCGCCAGGGAGTAAGCCACCTGCCTCTGAAATCCCTATATCCACAGTGTAGCTGCTTGTTAAGACAAGCTTGCTGAGGGTTCCGAGTCACCGCGGTTTTTATTAAATAATGACTGGTATTTCTGAGCATCTTTTAACTTCAACAGTAAATTTACCCTCAGGAAATTAGAAAAATTAGGTTCTTGTGAATGCAACCTCCACCAAAAATGTTACTAGCTCAATGCTTATTTAAAACTACCTCCACCTAAGAAGAGGGGCATTAGCTCAGCGGGCTAAGCGCACGTGGCGCGAAGCGCAAAGACCAGCGTAAGGATCCCAGTTCGAGCCCCCGGCTCCCCACCTGCAGGGGAGTCACTTCACAGGCAGTGAAGCAGGTCTGCAGGTGTCTGTCTTTCTCTCCCCCTCTGTCTTCTCCTCCTCTCTCCATTTCTCTCTGTCCTATCCAACGACGACGATATCAACAACAATAACTACAACAACAATGGCAATAAAAGGGAAAATAAATATTTAAAATTTTTAAAAATAAAAAATAAATAAGATAAAATCCCCTCCACCTTCATGATAATAGATGCTCTTCAAGTATCTAAATTTAGACAGCATCTGGTCTGTCAAATTATGGGGTGGGGTACAGAATGCTGGTGGGTTTAAGTGCATTGCTTGAAGTGGCAGTGTTTGGAAAGGATTCACTTATCACTGTCAGGACGCAATGAAAGCAGATGCCATGTGCTGTTTCATTGCTACCATACAAAATCAATAGCCATCTACTTCATTTGCTAAGACAATGTCAATTAGCAGTGTCCATCCAGATGTGGGAGGTAGGCATCAAACACACTGCAACCTGCTCGTTATGACAGCCTGTCAACACAGACAGAGCCTCTTGATGGCAATTCATTTAGGGCTTTCTGCACATTTGCGGCTATCAGATTTTTCCCTAAGATCTTTATACACAGAACTGGAGCTGAGACTCATAAAAAGGGTAATCAATTTAGCCTTTGTTTTCACTTTGTGTGCTTGTGTATTTTCTTGCAATATTCATTCAGAGGTGAAGGCATTCCGCAGGGAGGGAAAAACAGGTTCCATACAGTTTTTCTTTCTGTAAATCATTTACTGCCATTATGGTGTGTTTTTTTTTTTAATTTTATATAAGTTGATAGCCTAATCCTGTAGCACTAAAAAAAACAAAAAAGTGTGTAAAGTCAAGGACAGAGTGAACAGAACCAAGTAGGCTCAGTCGCTGGAAAGCATGATATTTCAAAATGACAACAAACATAAATTAAGTCTGCCCACTGGGAGGTCTACCTTGCGTTCTGACCATCTACATGGCCTGCTGGTGGATAAAAAATGAGCAGGGACTGCAGGTGCCCACCAGAGAACAGCCGGTCTGTACAAGGCCGGCAATGTCTCAGACATACAAAGCACTTTCTTCAATAATGTCCATTTCTTTTCCACGGTAAGCAGACATAATGTTTCACTCTCTGATACTTCCGCTTCACGGAGTGGCTTATTTCATGAATTATGCCTTGCAATTTTCCCATGTTTGTTTTTAAAATATGAAAAAAGCACCTCTATAATAAAATAGATGATTCTGTCTCATGAAATCCCAACTGTTGGTATAATGTCTGCTCATTTTAAAACCTGCGATCTTTTTACTGTGACAAGGGTCTAAAAGAATGACTTTAACGTTGCTTGCTAAGATGGAGGAAATCAATCCTTCTGCGCAGCCTATGGACACTTTCTAACACTGAATTCTCGTCAAAGTCAAATTCATTTTCCAAGTCTATTGAATTAAGTTTTCTTATTAAACAGAGCACAAAGTAAATAGTCTTCCTGCCAAACACAATATCCCCAACTACTACATTTTTAATTTGGCAATTTACAAAAGCTTGTGAAGTGAATCTCAGCCCTTGTCACCTATGATAAAATCCAACTCCAAATAGGACCCTTTAGCCAACTTCCTCATATCAGAATTGCATTTCTACAAAGTGTCTGGTGTGCCAACTCTCCCAAAGGAGATCCTGAGGGCGCCTCTAAACAATCACAAGCATTCCAGCCTCTACCCTACTCACCCCCACCAAATAAATTCAAATGTGCACACAGCAGAGTTCATCAAGGCGGCCAGCCTAGGCCACTGCACTTCCACAAGCAGTTCCCAAACCCACCACACAGCACACAGGGACACGGCCAGACAGGGTGGTTCTAGACAGAATAAAGCTCTGGACTACTGTGCCCAGAGGTGGGGGTGAGGAGTGGGCTCCTCCAGTCACTGAGTTCTGGGGTTGGACTCTGGCCAAGGAGTGGGGCATTAGCCTCCTTCTGAAGGTTCAAGTCAGACCCTCCTGGTGTGTTAACTTCCCCACCCCCAGCCTCTCCCCCTTTGCAGATCAGGGGAAACACTGTGCCTTCACTCACATTGGAGACTCTGGTTAAAATTAAGAACTTCAAAATCCAGATTTGAAACAGCGAAACAGATGTCCTGTCTTCAAACTATAAATGGCTCCTTAAGTCGGGCCCTTCCCCACCCCACCCCTCCATTTTTCCTTTCTGCTGCATTAAGTTTTATTTAATGCAGAGTTTGCTTAAAAGGGGGGGGCAGGCAGTGGGGCACTGGGTTGAGCGCACACGTTACAGTGCAACAAGGACCTGGGTTCAAGCCCCTGGTCCCCACCTGCAGGGGGGAAGCTTCAGGAGTGGTGAAGCAGGGCTGCAGGTGTCTCTCTGTCTCTCTCCCTCTCTATCTCTTCTTTCCTTCTCAATTTATCTCTGTCCTGTCAAATAAGATAGAAAGAAAAAAAAGGCAGAGTAAATAACATAATGGTTATGCAAATAGACTCATAGCTGAGGCTCCAAAGTTGTAGATTCAGTCCCCCTCACTACCATAAACCAAAGCTTATCAGTGCTCTGGTAAACAAAAAAAAAAAAAAGGAAAGAAGAAATGGCCACTAGGAGTGGTGGATTCACTGAGCTCCAGTGATAACTCTGGTGGCAATAAGGGGGGAGGAGGTTTGAACAGAAGCGCAGCGGCTTAAGCGCACATGGAGCAAAGCGCAAGGACCGGCATAAGGATCCCGGTTCGAGCCCCCGGCTCCCCACCTGCAGGGGAGTCGCTTCCCAGGCGGTGAAGCAGGTCTGCAGGTGTCTGTCTTTCTCTCCTCCTCTCTGTCTTCCCCTCCTCTCTCCATTTCTCTCTGTCCTATCCAACAACAACATCAATAACTACAACAATAAAACAACAAGGGCAACAAAAGGGAATGAATCAATAAATGAAAAAGAGAGAGGAAGGAAGGGAAGAGGGAAGGAAGGAGGGAAAGAATGGAGAAAGAGGGAGAGAGAAAGGAAGAAAGGAAGAGAGAGAGAGGAAGAAAGAAATAAAGAAAGAAAGGAAGGAAGAAAGAGAAGGAGGCAGGAAGGGAGAGAGAGAGAGAAAAGAAAGTGGCCACTGGGAGGGGTACATTCACTGAGCCCCAGTGATAATTCACTGATGGCAATAAGAGAAAGAAAGAGAGAAAGGAAGAAAGAAAGAAAGAGAAAGAGAGAGAAAGAAAGGCAGAGAAAAAGAGGAGAAAGGGTTAAAAAGAGACACCTCACCATGATTTATATCATTTAATACTATTTATATCATTTAATAAATAGCTATATCTTATATACTTAAAGGACCAGTTGCTTCTGGTCTCTCTATAATCTGGCCTAAGATTATAGGTGATTTAATATTTCAAAAAAAAGTCACTATTAGAAATGCCTCAACAATTTAAGCCCACTAAAATTTAATTTAAATTTAATTTAAATTTAATCAGGTGACCAATTTAAAACCTTAAGTGCAAAAGCACAAGGACCGGCATAAGGATCCCGGTTCGAACCCCCGGCTCCCCACCTGCAGGGGAGTCGCTTCACAGGCGGTGAAGCAGGTCTGCAGGTGTCTGTCTTTCTCTCCTCTCTGAGAGACCTCTGTCTTCCCCTCCTCTCTCCATTTCTCTCTGTCCTATCCAACAACGACAACAACAATAATAACTACAACAATAAAACAACAAGGGCAACAAAAGGGAATAAATAAAGTAAATATTTAAAAAAATTAAAAAATTAAAAAAAAGAGAAGAAGCAGAAAAAAAAACCTTAAGTGCTTAAATTGAAGGAATATACACTCAGAACTGGGGTTTATGCATAAAAAAAAATTGAGGCAGTGGTATGGGAGGTAGCACAGTGTATAAAGCACTGGACTCTTGAGCATGGGTTCCTGAGTTCAGTCCCCAGCAGCACATGTAGAGTGTTCTCTAGTTATTTCTCACTATCTTCCTCATGAATAAATAAATAAAATATTTTAATAAAATATGAGACAGTCTATCTGTTTTCCCCTTCTCACATTGATTAAATAGTGATTTATAAGACTATAAATTAATAGGACTGTATATTAACACCATTCCCACCAACAAAGGTCTGTGTCCCTACCCCCCCCCCACACACACACACACAGTCTCCTACAGTGAAGCTGAAAATCTACCTGTCCCCTCCCCCCAGAGGTTTTCCCTTTGCTGCCCTAGTCCAAACTCAGTCAGATTCTGCTTTGTGTTTCCCTCTCTGTTCTTTCTTCTACCTCAGTTTCTGTTAATAAGTGGGATCACCCCATATGCGTTTTTCTCTTTCTGACTTACCTCACTTAACATGGTTTCTATAACTCCATCCAAGATGGGTCCGAGAAGGTGCATTTTTTATTCCTAATAGCTGAGTAGTATTCCGTTCTGGATATAGACCACAACCTTCTCAGCCACTCATCTGTTGTTGGGCACCTGGGTTCCTTCCAGGTTTGGCTTTGTGAATTGTGCTATTATGAACATAGGTGTACACACATCTTTTTGGATGGGTGTGTTTGGTTCCTTAGGATATATCCCTAGGAGAGGAATTACTGGGTAATATGGAAGGTCCATTTCTAGCCTTGTGAGGGTTCATTTTCAAGTAAACCAAATTCCCAAACAACTTGGTAATAATAACAACCACCTGTTGCCTTCTTAAACTCTAAGACAGCAGGAACCTTCCCCACTCTGTACACAGCCCCCATTTCTCCCAGTCCTGGGACCTCTGGGGCTTTGCTCATTTTCCTGCAGACTTCTCCTGACCCAGACCATTTGGTCTTGCACCTGCTGAGCTCAACCAAATCAACGCAACGGGTGCCACCTCGACACGTTTCACTTCAGACTCTGTCCAAAGACACCAGGTGTGGAATGTCAACTCTTCAGCTCCACTACTCAGCCACCACGTTGCAGATGCTACCATGACGCCAACCTGACTTCCGTGCGCTGATGCCAATGTGTCCTGGAACCTCCCCTCCCCAGAGCCCTGCCCCACTAGGGAAAGGCAAAAACAGGCTGGGGGTGTGGATCCACGTGCTAACACCCATTTTCAGTGGAGAAGCAATGACAGAAGCCAGAACTGTCACCTTCTGCTCCCCATAATGACCCTGGGTCCACGTTCCCAGAGGGATAAAGAATAGAGAAGCTTCCAGTGGAGGCAGGGGACACGGAACTCTGGCGGTGGGAACTGTGTGGAATTGTACCCCTCTTAACCTACGGTCTTGTCAATCACTACTAAATCAATGTTTGTGTTGGGGGGTGGGGAGACTAGAAAGCAAATATGGACTGTGGGTGGAGAAACTCCTAAATCTTTCTCTAGGATTTAAGGTGCAGGAAACCTCCCCGTTAAGACAAAAAGTGCCACCTCTGGGTGCTGCCCTCCCGGGGGCGTGTGGACAGGAAGCACAGACCCTCCACCCCAGACCGGGAGCCTCCCGCAGCCCGGGCTGTCACTCACGTGAGCACGTAGTTAACGCTGACTATGCAGTGTGGCCGGGAGGAGCGGCTGTTGTGCACGATGGTGGCGTAGCTCTGCATCCACACCCAGCCTCCGTGCTTAGCCAGGAACCTGTAGTACTTGGTGGTCACCTGGCCCTTCACCAGCACTGGTGGGGAGAGAGAAAGAGAGAAAGAGGGGGGGGGAGGGGAGAGGGGGAGAGGGAGAGGGGGAGAGGGGGAGGAAGAGGGTGAGAGAGGGAGAGGGGGAGAGAGGGAGAGGGGGAGAGGGGACAGGGGGAGAGGGAGAGGAAGAGGGAGAGGGAGAGGGGGAGAGAGGGAGAGGGGGAGAGGGGGAGGGGGAGAGGGAGAGAGGGAGAGGGGGAGGGGGAGAGAGGGAGAGGGGACAGGGGGAGAGGGAGAGGGGAAGAGGGAGAGGGGGAGGGGGAGAGGGGGAGAGGGGACAGGGGGAGAGGGGACAGGGGGAGAGGGGGAGAGGGAGAGGAAGAGGGAGAGGGTGAGAGAGGGAGAGGGGGAGAGGGGACAGGGAGAGGGAGAGGGGGAGGGGAGGGGGAGAGGGGACAGGGAGAGGGGGAGGGGAGGGGGAGAGGGAAAGGGGGAGAGGGGACAGGGAGAGGGAGAGGGAGAGGGGGAGGGGGAGAGGGAGAGAGAGAAGGCAGCCTGTGGCGTCTCTGCCTGCAGCCCCCGCGGGTGGGGGTGGGGGTCTCCTGTGGGTGCTAATAACCGCTGAGACTACCCACCACAGTCCCAAACAAATTGATCGCCCTGTTAATCTGCATCGAGTGCTCTGGCCCCCGTCGCCCTTAGCAAAGGGAGGGCACTGCAAGTTGGTTCTAACTGGAAAAGGAAGGGTCTGGAGAAGTGGATTGTGGCCGGGCATCTTCCTAGGTCCCCAGAGAAGAAGGATGTTTGTTCAACTCCAAGCTGTTTCAAAAGCCAGAGCGTGTGTGCCCAGGCTGTCCAGCGGAATGGACCCGTCTTGGAGTTTGTGCTCGCCTTTCTGCGTATGGATAGGAGAAGAAGACTGAAGGGAGGCTTGGGCCTGGGGGCTTGGAGAGTCGCCCTCCAGCTGGGGATGATGAAGCAGTCACCAGCAGACCCTCACAGACCTCTCCACTGCTAGGGGCTTAAACCAAGGCCTCTCCCCGCCCCCACCCCCAGGACCAGCCTGCTCTGCTGGGCGCTGGGGGCCGCCTGCGGTGGGGACTTACGCAGGTGGTGAGCGCAGCGCAGGTGGAAAGTGTCGCAGCCATGCACGTGGTGGTACAAGGTCTTCTCGATCAGGTCCTGGGGCTCGTAGCCCGTCAGCTCTGCCACTCTGCAAAGAGCAACGAATCCGGCCACTTGAGCGTGGGGCCCGGAGGGGCCGGCCGCACCCACGCCATCTCGGACCCTGGTGCCCAGATCAGCCCCTCTCCCGGTCCCCCGTGAGGGATGGAGCTGCCCTGGTCTTCCCCACCGACCTGGAGTCCAGGAAGATGAGCTTCATGTCCAGGCTGGCCCGGAACATGAACATGTTGCTGTGCAGCTTGATCTCCGTGACGGCGCTGGGGGGCAGCGAGTGGCCCACGGCCACCAAGCCCACGTTCTGGTAGCAGCCGTCGAAAGGGGACATGTCCAGGCTGTACTGGCGGATCTTCAAGTAACCGCTACAGTGAATGACCTGCGGTGAAGGAGACTCCACCTCAGGCCCCAGGCATCCCCAGAAAGGTGGGTCGGAGGGGAGTGGAGGGCACAGGCGGTGGCGCACCTGGGTGGCACACGGAGGACAGTGTGCAAGGACCCAGGTTCGAGCCCCTGACCCCCACCTACAGGGGGAAAGCTGTATGAGTGGTGAAGCAGGATTGCAGGTGTCTCTCTGTCTCTCTCCCTCTATCTCCCCCTCTCCTCTCGATGTCTCTCTGACTCTGAGCAATAATAAATAACCTTAAATTTTTTAAAAAGAAGATGAGAGAGGTATTGAAACATCTTGAGACTTTCTAAGGCCACATCCCCTTCACTGAGGGCTCTGAGGTTGTTGGTGTTCTGAGCTGTACCCAGGAAATGACTGTACCTCCCTGCCGGGGTCCAACACCTCGCCAGCAATAGGGAATCTGGCACAGAAAAGACAGCCTTGGAACCTGCATCCTAGTCACGTTTCAACCTCATCAAACAAGTAAACCTAGCACTTGAAATAAAGGGTTCAGGTGGTCTGGGAGGTGGCGCAGTGGATAAAGCACTGAGCTCTTAAGCATGAGGCCCTGAGTTCAATCCCCAGCAGCACATGTACCAGAGTGATATCCAGTTCTTTCTCTCCTCCTATCTTTCTCATGAATAAATAAATACAATTTTAAAAAAGAAACTAGAAAGATTTTTAAAAAAGAAAAAAGAAAGAAAGGGTTCAGAATTCGGCACCGTAAGAAAGCTTTCTGAATTCACTGGAATCAGCCTTAAGGCTCACTCACCTATGGGTCCCAGGTTCAGACCCCAAAGGCTGGACAGTCTCTGTACCCAGAGAGACTTAGTCTTAAAAGTCCCAGGTGTTTACAAAGTTCAGCCCGTGCCTTTGAATGACAGGTTGAGGCCGCGCCCTCCAGGGCAGCAGATGGCAATGGCTGCCTGGGATTCTTTTTGGGGGGAAAGTGGATCTTCCTTCTCAGGCACTCACCTTGTAGCCTCCACAAGTGAGGCCTGCATTCCTCTTAGCTAAGACGCACTTCATCCTCAAGAAGAACGAACGCTCAATCTCATACTCTGGAAGGGAGGTACAAAGGGCAGAGCCTGAATGCGAGCTCTACAGTGCTGGCAAGCCTGGTGGCCTGTGGGGCGGAGGGGTGTGCCAGCCAACTAGCCGTGCTGGGCAGGGGCCTCACCCTGTACGAAGTGCGAGTGGTAGGGCTGATGGGCCGTGAGCACTGCAGTCATCTCGTCGTGGTCTGCAGGATGGATGTATTCATAAATGCTATTCCCAGTCAGTTCTACCTGTAAAGAAGAGAGGGTCAATATCTCCGAAGTGCTAGAAGTCCCCAGGAGAGAGACCAAGGGATCTACAGGACCATGAGAATGGGGGTCAGATGCCAGCACCCACCCTGAATTCTCACTACTAGGCTGTGGCCTCTATCAGTCTACTACGCAGCGATGAAAGAAAGCCATTATAATTATAAAATTATAAATAATATAATTATAAAACCATTATTGTAGGAAGCAGCAGCTCCCTACAAATATCTCGAAGTGGGCTGGGGAGACAGCATAACGGTTCTGCAAGACTTTCTTGCCTGAGGCTCCCAAGTCCCAGGTTCAGTCCCCAGCACCACCATCAGCCAGAGCCGAGCAGGGCTTTAGTTGCTCTCCGTGTTTATCTTTCTCTCTGTGTCTCATTAAAAAATAAAGGTCTTTTAAATGTTGATTTAAAAAACAGTATTTTGAAGCTATTGCATGTCACAAGTATGCAGTGACACCTTGTGTTGTCTGGGGTTGGGGGGGGACCTAAAAGGCCAGGGAAGGAGAAGAAGGGAGGGTCCAGACCTTTAGCCATCAGAGCTGATTCCATTCTCTAGCCAAGCACATATAAAACCTAGACAAACCTCTGAAGCCCTCCTCCCCCAGCCCACCTCCTGCCTCCAGTGCCAGCCGGCTTATAAACCCGACAGGCTGGAAAGCCAGCAGTGTGGTGCACTCACTCACCTGGGAAAGCCCCAGGTGGACCGAAGCTGTTTCTGAGATATACATGATCTTCCCATCTGGGGCCACCACAAAGATGAAGCCGTCCAGGGTCTAGAGGGACAGACGGAAACAGAGCTGAGTGGAGAGCCCTCTGAGTCCCCAGAGGGAATCGGGGAGAAGTTAGGGATGTTCTCCAGGAGTTTAGAAAAGATGAAGAGAGGGTCTGGCAGAAAACCACCACCAAATTCACTCCCTCGACCATTCCCATTTTATAAGCAGCTGGGACAGGCAGCGCCGCGGGGGACCTCAGCTCCAGGGAGACTACATACAGCTGCGGCCACTCAGTCGGGCCTTACGGGGAGAGACCACGAGCTCAGGCTCTGGGGCTGAGGGTCACTGGCAGAACCAGTGGCCTCCTGGGTCAGTCTGGGTGGAGTCCTTTGTAACCACGTTTAATGACAGAGTCTCGGCTGGGTTTAGGAAGCAGACAGTGGGAGATGTGGAACGGCTGTAGACAGAAGGAAGCCGGCCAGTGTATCTGCAAAGAGCCCAGAAGAAGGAGACTTAGAAGAGGAGAGGCTTTCAGGCGGCAAGTCCATAGACAGTGCTAGACTAGGGTGTGAGTGAGTGAGTGGGTGAGTGCGTGAGTGAGTGAGTGAGTGAGTGTGTGTGTGTGTGTGTGTGTGTGTGTGAGTGTGTGTGTGTGACTGTGTGTATGTGTGAGTGTGTGTGTGACTGTGTGTATGTGTGAGTGTGTGTGTGTGACTGTGTGTATGTGTGAGTGTGTGTGTGTGACTGTGTGTATGTGTGAGTGTGTGTGTGTGACTGTGTGTATGTGTGAGTGAGTGTGTGAGTGTGTGTGTGTGTGACTGTGTGTATGTGTGAGTGTGTGTGTGACTGTGTGTATGTGTGAGTGAGTGTGTGAGTGTGTGTGTGACTGTGTGTATGTGTGAGTGAGTGTGTGAGTGTGTGTGTGACTGTGTGTATGTGTGAGTGAGTGTGTGAGTGTGTGTGACTGTGTGTATGTGTGAGTGTGTGTGTGACTGTGTGTATGTGTGTGTGAGTGTGTGTGTATGACTGTGTGTGTGTGACTGTGTGTATGTGTGAGTGTGTGTGTGACTATGTGTGTGTGAGTGTGTGTGTGTGACTGTGTGTGTGACTGTGTGTGTGAGTGTGTGTGTGACTGTGTGTGTGACTGTGTGTGTGACTGTGTGAGTGTGTGTATGTGTGAGTGTGTGTGTGACTGTGTGTATGTGTGAGTGTGTGTGTGACTGTGTGTGTGACTGTGTGTGTGAGAGTGTGTGTGTGACTGTGTGTGTGTGTGACTGTGTGTATGTGTGAGTGTGTGTGACTGTGTGTGTGTGACTGTGTGTATGTGTGAGTGTGTGTGTGACTGTGTGTGTGTGACTGTGTGTATGTGTGTGTGTGACTGTGTGTGTGTGAGTGTGTGTGTGACTGTGTGTATGTGTGAGTGAGTGTGTGAGTGTGTGTGTGACTGTGTGTATGTGTGAGTGTGTGTGACTGTGTGTATGTGTGAGTGTGTGTGTGACTGTGTGTGTATGGCTGTGTGTGTGTGACTGTGTGTATGTGTGAGTGTGTGTGTGTGAGTGTGTGTATGACTGTGTGTGTGTGACTGTGTGTATGTGTGTGTGTGACTGTGTGTGTATGACTGTGTGTGTGTGACTGTGTGTATGTGTGTGTGTGACTGTGTGTATGACTGTGTGTGTGTGACTGTGTGTGTGTGTGAGTGTGTGTGTGACTGTGTGTATGACTGTGTGTGTGTGACTGTGTGTATGTGTGTGTGACTGTGTATATGTGTGTGACTGTGTGTATGTGTGTAACTGTGTGTGTGACTGTGTGTATGTGTGTGTGTGACTGTGTGTGTGACTGTTTATATGTGTGTGTGACTGTGTGTATGTGTATGTGACTGTGTATATGTGTGTGACTGTGTGTATGTGTGTAACTGTGTGTGTGACTGTGTGTATGTGTGTGTGTGACTGTTTATATGTGTGTGTGACTGTGTGTATGTGTGTGTGACTGTGTATATGTGTGTGACTGTGTGTATGTGTGCGACTGTGTGTGTGTGACTGTGTATATGTGTGTGTGACTGTGTGTGTGTGGCTGTTTATATGTGTGTGTGACTGTGTGTATGTGTGTGTGACTGTGTGTTTGTGTGTGACTGTGTGTATGTGTGTGTGACTGTGTGTGTGTGACTGTGTATATGTGTGTGTGACTGTGTGTGACTATATGTGTGTGTGACTGTGTGTATGTGTGTAACTGTGTATGTGTGTGTGTGACTGTGTGTGTGTGACTGTGTATATGTGTGTGTGACTGTTTATATGTGTGTGACTGTGTGTCTGTGTGTGTGACTGTGTGTATGTGTGTGACTGTGTATGTGTGTGTATGTGTGTGTGACTGTGTGTGTGACTGTTTATATGTGTGTGTGACTGTGTGTATGTGTTTGACTGTGTATGTGTGTGTATGTGTGTGTGACTGTGTGTATGTGTGACTGTGTATATGTGTGTGTGTGTGTGACTGTGTGTATGTGTGTGTGTGACTCTGTGTGTGTGTGTTTACACTAAAACATCAAACTGACAGCCTCTCCTTGAAGAAAAAAAGTCTTGGGTTTTCACTGTCCATGTATCTCGAAATGAAGCTTCTGTCCAGACAGGGGAAACAGTGATGGGTCAGATCCTGCTCTCAGGTAGTTGGGAGTCCCACAAGGACACTGGCACCGAAGACTGAAATCATGAAAAGGCCGCTGAACAGGGAGTGCTACAGGGGCCCAAAAGCTGAGTGGCCTGAGGTTTGAGGAGCAAGCAGAGAAGTCCTGGAGGAGCTGTTTGGGTACAGCCTTGAGGACACATGGCCTAGGCAGAAGGAATGACAAGGCAGTTAGTTAGCTGTAGGGGGCGGAGGGTCTGGTGTATGAATTTGGTATGCCAGAGCTGAGGCTGAGATCTAAGGTAAGGCATCAAGTTTCCAACAGAGAATTCTAAGCTGGAAACAACATGCTCAGATCTGTTTGTTGTTGTTTGGTTGTTGTTTCTTGGCCTGTGGACAGTGGGGATAAAGAGATCAGAGCTGGTTGAACCTGCACTGGGGACATCACAAGAGAGTTGGGAAGGAAAAGCTAAAATTCAAAGATAGTCTGGCTGTAGAGTTTAGAAGGGCAGACAGAAAACTGGAACGGATTCTGGGGTCTCAGTAAAGCATTATGTGAATTGCAACACCACAGGGGCCAGATGGTTAGGCTAGGCGCACACATCACAGCGCACGAGGGCCTGGGTTCAAGCCCCCAGCCCCCACCTGCAGGGGAAAAGCTTCATGAGAGATGACGTGCAGGGGTGGGTCTCTCTCTCTCTCTCTTTCCTTCTCTATTCCCCTCTTTCAAGGTTCTACTGTCTCTATCCAATAACAAATACATAAAAGATCTAAAAAGGAAAAATCCTTTTTTAAAGAAAATGTAACAAAACCTGTAAAAAATTAAGGAAACATGAGAGTCTGTGTGAGTGCAAGTGTGGAAGGAAAAGATGATGAATTCTTGTGCTGGAAACAAACTCCTGTTTCACGTGGATCTCCATGTGGATGTGTGCGACTGACTGCAGGAGCTTAAAGATCTGGGCCCGGGCTGGAGGAACTATGTATATCAAAGAGATCAGAGAAGCTCTAAATTGGGAGGCGTTGGAGCTGTGGGTCTTAGAGTTGTACCCTCGGGAAACGGGGATATTTACAGCTGGTCAGTGATAAGGAAGTCAGAGGAGCAAAGCGAGAAGAGGCATTCCCAGAACCCTGCTACTTTAGAAACCACCAGAGAGTGGTCTGGGAGATGGCTCAGTGGATAAAGCACTGAACTCTCAAGCATGAGGTCCTGAGTTCAAGCCCCAGCAGCACATGTACCAGGGTGATATCTGGTTCTTTCCCTCTCCTCCTATCTTTCTCATTAATAAACAAAATCTTAAAAAAAAAAAAAAAGAGAGGAGAGAAAGAAAAGAAAAGAAAAGAAAAGAAAAGAAAAGAAAAGAAAAGAAAAGAAAAGAAAAGAAAAGAAAAGCAAGGCACCAGAGAGGGGAGAGAGCAGGAGAGCAGCATGGTTACATCCATCAGGAAACCCCCTGTAACCTTCCCCATTTTCAGACGGCCTCCTTCAGGCTTCTTTGCCCTTCTTCCTTCTTTGCCTTACCTACCCCACCTGTTCTGCTGTGCGATGCACCTGGGAATGGTGCAAAATGGCTTTGGTGCAGATGTAAACTCAGCGAGAGCAGGGTTTTCTGTCTGGCGCGCCGGGCCTCGCTCTATCTGTGGCCTGAATATTAGAACCGGTAGGGTCTTGCGCTAGATGTCTGTCTGGGATGTCAGACTGCAGGGGTATCTGACTGAGGACTCGGGAAAGCAAGGAAACCTGAAAGTGTAATTAAGTCGTGAGGCCTTGGGGACAAAGAAGAAGAAAGTGATTGGGCAAGAGCTGGAAAGGACTGAGGGATTGTGTGGGCTTTGTTCTCTTGTTTGTACTGATTGGGGTGGAGGGGTGGGTGTGGGAGGGATGTCACTAAGAAACAAATGAAGGGTGTCCCTGAGAAAAGGGAGGGGCAGGGCCTTTCTGCTAACACCCGGAGGCCTGGAGGACTTCCAGTGTCCCTTTGCTGGGGCCTCCTGCTGTGAGCTGGTACCTGACCCACCAGAAATCTGGCCCCAGTGTCCCAGAGGCTGCTCCAGTGAGACCCCCACTGGAGGAGTTCGTGTTGGGTGGGCCAGAGTAATTAATAATAATAAATAAATAACAATAATAATAGAGGGGGTGCTGGGTGGGAGACAAGTGTCAGGCCTAAAATGCCACTGGGAGTTTGACTATTTTAAATATTTGCTAGGAGACTTAAGTGGGCAACGGGTAATTTAAAACAGTGTACACAGCAAACAAGGAGGTAATGGGAGCCTGTGAGTTGGTTGAATTCATTACCTGGGGAGGTGTGTGTGTGTGTGTGTGTGTGTGTGTGTGTGTGTGTGTGTCTGCCCCAGGGTCCGTGCCCGGCCTGTGCTGACCTAGGTGAGAGATGGGACAGGCCCGGGAAACTCCGGGAAGGAGAGACCGTGAATCCAGACGCAGCTGGATCTGGAAGCGTGGGCTTACAGCACTGGCAGGCATTTCTGCTGGATTCCCCTCTTATTCCCTGTGTAAACCCTTCGTTTCTAGGTGAGCTGCTGGGCCCCAGACCCCTTAGGCTCCATCTGTGGACTGGTGTCAAATGCAGCCCCTTCGTCTTTTCCGAAGTCCTAGGCCAGCTCCCATCCAAACCTCACTGTCTCTGCTTTACAGGACAGCCCGCATCCACACACTTCAGAACTAGAGGTTTTGAGTTTGGAGAGGGCATCAGGACTGGATCCCAGTTTATTCTGCAAGCCCTGGGTGGGCCCAGATCCCCTCCCATCCCAGAAACAAACACAATGTGAGGCCAGCCAGTGCGGGTACCTGGAGCAGATGGGATCCCAGTTCTCTGCCAACGTTGTCCAGGGGGCTAGTTCGACTCGAGTGGCCCCACGCTTCCCCGAGCCCTGTGGAGACACGGACACAGCTTTGAGGGAGGGCCAGTCCACCGTGATGACAGTCTGAGACAAGCCTCAGCTGCCCACCTGCAAAGTTCTCTCTCTCTCTCTCTCTCTCTCTCTCTCTCTCTCTCTCTCTCCCTCTCCCTCTCCCTCTCCCTCTCCTTCTCCCTCTCTCTCTCCCTCCCTCTCTCTCTCTCCCCCTCTCTCTCTCTCTCTCTCTCTCTCTCTCTCTCTCTCCCTCTCTCTCTCTCCCCCTCTCCCTCTCCTTCTCTCTCCCTCCCTCTCTCTCTTCCTCTCTCTCTCTCTCTCTCTCTCTCTCTCTCTCTCACACACACACACACACACAGCTGTAAGGCTGAACAGAGGTCAGATTCCCTCTCCCAGACCGGCACACCTAACCCAGCCCCCAAGATCTCAGAGATCCAGCTAAAATATCTCCCCCTCCATCCCAAGTGTCCAAGTTCACAGGACAGCCTATGCCCTGAAGATTTACCCTACCCCCACACCTCCCTACACACACACACACACACACACACACACACACACACACACACGCACACACGCACAATACCCCAGGGATAACTTTTTGTGTTTACAGAACTGAGGAATACTACTTCCCACCACAGGTTCTCTAACCATCCGCATCAACAGGCCACAACCACCCCTCCCCCCCCCCAAGCTGGCTGTCCATCTGCAGCAACTAGAAGCAGCCAGCCAGGTCCAGCCAGTGCCCAGTGGGCTTCTGATTGGCTGCAGGACTCTCCAGTCACTCTCCTCTAACTTTAATCCCCGTAGGGAAAATCCCTTGGCAGTCTTCCTTCTGGTGCCTTTCACCTCCTAGCCCTCCCCTACACACCTCAACCTCTCTCCTCCCCAGGGGAAAACCCCACGGGATCCTGCGCAATGAGTTGGTTTCAGGTGCAGACACTGTCTCAGCCATGGTTCCATCCTTCTCCGGATAGAATCGCGGCGGCTCTCCCTCCCCGGCACCTGGTATTAACAGAGGCAGCCTCTTCCTCCCCAGAGGCCACCCCCACTAAGATCTTTCACTGCTTTGGCAGAAATCATTTCTTCTACGATGCCCAAAAAGAAAAAGAAAATTCTTAGAATACTTGTGGTTATTATTATTTTTACAGGGAACTTATCGTAACCACTGTTCGTAGAAAGAAAATAAATAAGGTAGAAAGAACAACAAACAAACAAAAATAAAACTTGCCCAAATCAAGATTACACTGCGTTGGGGTAGTAGCTTTGTAACAGGGCTGAGGCCGAGAACATGAATCATTTTAAGTGAACAGTGAAAGTCTTTTCTGTGCACACCACTGAGATGGTCGTCTTAGCAGGACCCCTCACAGGCTAACTACTTTTAGGAGCCTCGACAGCATCAAGTACAGACCGGCTGTAATAAATACTGAGGTGAGGCAGGGCTTGTAGAATCCAACGTGGAGGTGGACTCTTCAAATGGGCCGCTCAGGAATTGTTTCTGAAACAAGCGATCAAAAGCCCTGCTGGGCTGTAACGTCAGTGCCCCCCCTTAAGCGCGAATGTGTGTGAGTGGGGGCTGGGGGTGTCTTTCTGGGTGTTTGCACATGTAAAGAAATCTAAGGATTCGCCCTGCAAACATTGGAGCTCCGCAGCCCCGGCCAGGCCCCTCTGCGCCTCTGGGGTTCCCCCCAGCCCCTTTATCCTGCCCCAGCTTCCCTCCCCAGGGCTATTCCAGCGCCTGGATCCCCCCCTCCAGGATGCCCTCCAGGTGTTCATACAGCAGGGCGCACACCCTTGCCCGTGACGCCTGGCCTCCCCATCCTCCTCTGTCAGTCAAACGAACCTCCCTTTTCTGCTGGGGGGGTGTGTCTGTCTGCACCCGGCTCACAAGGGGGGAGCCGCTTTCCCACCCGGATCCTGGGGAAAATCTCCCGAGCGCTGGGCTCGGGGTTAAGTGCGGCTTCGGGACTGCAGGTGCCGCCCTTGGCTGGCTGTAGTCTGGGGTTGCGGCCTCATTAGTATGCGCCTGCCGGGAGAAAATCAGCCTTCTCCACAGGTTAATAAGTAGTTGGTCCTGGGGCAGGTTAACCGGGAAGCCCCCCTCTCCCCCCCCCTCCGCACCCTGCTCTGCCCACCCCCACCCCACACACCACCACCACATTTTAAGGAACCTTCTGCTTTTCACGTCTCTTGAAGTTCCTGGATGAACTCTCCACCGCTCAGTTGTGTCTGGGTTAATGTTTTGCAGGGGCCTGACTGCCCTCACTCACCTGCCCGGACTTCCCTGACCTTCAGCCGGGCCAGAACACCTCCCCAAACCCGAGGCTGGCTCCCGTCTGTCTCCCCCAGATCTGAGGGTGTCAGAGACTCCCCTTCACCTCCAGCCTACTCTCACACGGCTCTCCCTCACCCAGTT
>NC_080165.1:149571911-149651943 GCF_950295315.1 Erinaceus europaeus | reverse complement strand
ACACCGGTGTGGTCCACTTCCCCATGGCCTTGGTGGCCCCATGGGGGTCCGACTCTCTCCCCCACAGCAGCCTGGACTCCAGAGTGTGCCCTGCCCATCACTGCCTGACTCCACTCCCTTCTCCTCAGTAATCCACTCCCCTCACCCCCACCCTGCCAACTCCATGGTTCGTGGTTCGGCACTCTCCCTGACTGGGCCGGCAGCAACCAAATTGCAAACTGCAGGAACGCGGGGCTCGGCCCCAGGCTCCGCCGTGAGGGGACAAGAGTGTCCAGTGCGGCATCTGGAACCGGCCCACCGCCGTGGCCCCAGGACCCTGAGCCTTGCAGGGTGGTCAGGTGGTGGCAATGCCACCAGCCGCTGGGCAAGCAGAAGGGGTCGCCTCGCCCTGTGCTCCATGTTTCTGCTGGACAGCACACATCCAATGACCACACCTAAGGCCATTCTCCTGGGGCCACCGGATCTAAGCGTGTCCTCAGGACAATGGCCAGGGCGCTTCCCGGGATAGCGGGCTCACTGCTTTTGGAGATCTCTGAAGGTCCATCCAGTCCCTGCAGCCAGTGAGCGCACACTTGGCGGCCCGGCTCCGGCTCCAGGAAAGAAGTGCTGACTGCAGGGGCCAAGGTGAGACTGGAGCAATCAGCCGGCTGGTGCAAGATACCACCCCCAACACACACACACACACACACACACACACACACACACACACACACACACACACACACACGACACTAATGGAGCCACCAGGGAGTCCTAGTGTCTGAGACCAGGTCACTGTCACCCGGGCCCAGCTATTCCAGCGGCTCTCAGCAGAAGGCATGTTTGCTTGCGGTTTTCAGACACCACTTTGTTGCTGTTTTGTTGGTTTGTTTTGCACTAAACTTGCAAGCTCCTTGCTAAATAATTGGCAGTTCTCCCGCACACCCCAAAGTAAAGGTTTCCCTGAATCAGAAACAGATTGTCAAAACCATACGGTGTTAGAGCCAAACCTCATTTCCTTGAGATACCTGGGCGGACAGGACAGATGGAGAAAAGCCACAAATTCACTTTCTGTGGCCACAGTTGGGTCTCCAAAAGCTCAAAGCTGCCTGAGCAAGAATCCTCCAAGAATTGAAAAGATCGCGCTCCCCCACGCCAGACATCAGGTTTGTCATATGGAAATTAAACCTGAGTTTCCCTTAAAGCAGGTGATTTTTATCCTGCTTTCAGTAAGCATTCCAACATAGTTTATATCATCCTGGTTTCCTTATTCTTTTTGTTTTTATTAGCACTGACTTTCTTGAAAGCAAATAAATAAAAAGCATTTTTCACTGATGTTCCCCACAATTGCTGGCGCATAATCTGCCTTGCAAATGCTCTGCACGGAGTTTAGTTCTGCACTTTACATTTTAAGTCAACATCAAAACTGGAATGGAACAGAGAAAACCAGCGTGGAGCGTAAACTGTGCTTAAAGGCTTTTAAATGAGAAAAACTTCTGTAAGAAAATAAACATGGAAACCTGATGCTCAATCCTTTCCCCAGCAGCAAGAAAAACAGCCTTAAATCACCCAAACCACGTGGGAAATGAGGCCTCTTTTTCCTTTCAGTTCTTGGGCTCAGAAAATACATAAGGAGGTTAAGGATTTCGATCTGGAGATGAGTATTATAGAGAGGGTCTGTGGGGGTTTGTTTGATCTTCCCCCTCCTTCCAGACTTTGTAAGAACTCTCTTCCCTGCACAACTGTTAATTTTAAGCCGGTGATTAATTTTATTTTTCCCAAGACAGCTCACAATGAAATAGATGGCAGTGCAATGCCACGAAGTTCTGAAAGGCTGTCGGATTGAGAGCGTGTCAGTTGCTCTCGGATTCTGTTATGCAAGTATTATTACTCCCAAAGTCAAATGGTATTATATCTGCAGAGCAAAATTTATTACTTTTTAGTTGAACTTGGCCCTTTTGCTCACTTACATGCCAATTCCCTTATTTATTTATTCCCTTTTGTTGCCCTTGTTGTTTTATTGTTGTAGTTATTATTGTTGTTGGATAGGACAGAGAGAAATGGAGAGAGGAGGGGAAGACAGAGAGGGGGAGAGAAAGACAGACACCTGCAGACCTGCTTCACTGCCTGTGAAGCGACTCCCCTGCAGGTGGGGTCCCTCTCTCTTTTTATCCTTTCTTTCTGACTTGGATAATAGCGGAAATTTCTAAATGCCTTCTTCTTTTTTTTTTTTTTTTTACTTTGAAAGGCATTTAAAATAAAATATAAACTTAATGTTGAGGTATACAGCTTTAAAATGTTAATAACAATCTTCTTGATGGTTAAAAAAAAAAAACTAGGAAATCACTAATCTATGGTATTGCTCTTAATTCTCCAGGCACCCAAGCCCCACTCCTGTTTGCTGCCTCCCCCCCATTCAACTCAGTTTTTAACCTACACAAGTAAAAGAACACTTCAGATAACTAATCCACTGGGGTGGGGGTATAGCTCCCAGGGAGGGAGGAAAGAATGAAGGAAGGAAGGAAGGAAGGACAGAAGGAAGGACAGAAGGAAGGATAGTTTGAGGGTGTTACACTTTTTTTTTCAAACCTAAGTATTGAAAGATTTTATTTGCTGGTTTAAGCATTTTGACATCACAAGGAATTACAAGTTAACTGTTCTGTGAGTGAAACACAGTGGATGTTTACAGTCATGGGTTTGCCTGTATCTAAGATGTTACGCTATTTCTAATTAGTGTAGGCTCCATACCTTGCAAAAACCCATGTTGTGTATCACACAGAATGTGTCTCATGGTGAAACACCTGTACTTATCCCGTGCCTGAAGCCATTTTTTAATTGAAAATCTACTATGTGCTAAGGTAGGCTGGAGGCTTCACATTTACAAAAGAATTTCCCCATCAAACAAAAACTATCCATTTCTCATGGATTTTTTTTTTAAAAGTCTCACCCACTAACCAACAGAATATTCATTTTCCCTGCTGGCCCCCCATCTTGCCCACCCTGCGCCCTCTGTGAAAGGCTGCACCGCCCCTGGCGCCCTCTACAGGTCATGCCAGGTTCTGCGGCTTGTGCTCCCTGAACTTCACTGGAAAGCTGTTGGTTGGGGATGGTGGTGGTGGTGGTGAGTGTGTGTTTGTGTGTTTGTGTTTGGATTCTGTGTGTGTGTGTGTGTGTGTGTGTGTGTGTGTGTTTGGATTTTGAGACCTGATCCACTCTAAAAATTAAACCTCGTTCCTGGGAGCCAGCTGTGTGGATGACCCCTCTCACTCACTGGGAGTAGGCCTCCATGAGTCACAGCTCAACAGTAGCTGGGGAAATGAGTGACGTGCTCAGAATTCACACTCATCCATCCCCTCCTCCTACAAACTCACACTCACCCACAGAAGGAAAGAGGGAGGGTCCTGGGGGGAGGCTGGACTCCGGAGGGGTGGGAGTTGAGGGGCTGTTGCAGAAAGCAAACTTGGGGTGGAGGGTGGGCATGGTGCACCCGGTTACAAGCACCTAGTACCAGAAAGGGCACTTGTGGTTAAACTTAGTACCTTGGCCTGGCGGCCCAGGGGATTCCCAAAAGTTTTTTCACTAGCTCTTTAAAAATCACAAGTTAGCTCAAAAGAGCTTACTTTTTGGTTCCACCTATTTGAGTTTCACTTGATCTAGAATTCATGGAACTTGTTATCCTAGGAGCAAGATCACAACAGCAGAGCCCAGCCTGACCTGCCCAGCGGCTGCGCCGGCCCGGCCTTGATGGGCTCCCAGGGCGCACCAGACCAGAGGCTCCCGGCTCCCGCCCGCCCCGGGCCCGCAGACTCGCCATTCGTCGCCCTGCAAGTCGCACCATATGCTGCTTCTGATCAAACAGCAAGCGACTTGGGCACTGATAATTGAGGAGACCCGCAAGGAATCACGCAGAAAGGGAGCCCACTGAGACAGCAGGAGCTGACAAATCACTGCTAATAATCCTGTTAGGAGCAGCGTGGCCAGCGCAGTCCACAACAGCTTTATTCTTATCAAGTAGGTGTTGACAGTCTCCAGAACAATGAGATCTCTCTCCACCCCACCCCCCTATTACAGGAGATAGACTAGTGTCATCCTAATTTCTCTGCCAGCGATTTGCAGCAGAGGATGCAAAGGAGATAAACATATACTGGTATTGGGTTTTAAAACATATATTCTCCCCCCTTCTTTCTTTCTTTTTTTTTTTGTAAAACAACTTTTCAGGCTTTACACTTTGATTTTTCTCTCCAGTTGTTAGTCGTCAGAGATTGTTCAAGGGATTGTTTTAAGAGTAAAACAGTCATAACATCACGGATTATTTGAGGGGTAAAACTTGAACTACTCTGTGTAAGTTTTCTTTCAATGTCTCTGATGAATTTTGGGCATGTTTTCTGAGTCTTTGATTCAGAAAAATAACTTTCAGTCAAGAGCAAAGAAAGTGGAAACTCCAAATACAATAGTGACTTACCCCCCATCTCCTTAAAAGAACACACACACACCCAAACATCACCAGCCACTCTAAGCATCAAATCCTGAGCTCAGAATGTGAACAAGGAGAGTTCCAGTTCTTGGATGTGTGTGTGTGTGTGTGTGTGTGTGTGTGTGTGTGTGTTTGATATTCTTTCCTATACATTCACAAGCCCCCTGCCCAAGGAAGCTATTTAAGTGTGTGTGTGTGTGTGTGTGTGTGTGTGAGAGAGAGAGAGAGAGAGAGAGAGAGAGAGGAGAGGAGAGGAGGGGAGGGGAGGGGAGAGGGGAGGGAGAGAATGAGAATGTGGATAAAGGGAATGGCAGAAGAAATGGGAAAGAGAAGTTTCTTTTTCCTATAGAGGACAATGCTCTGTAAAGGCAACACTTTGCTCAAACAGCAGCTTTCACTCATCCATATACAAGCTTTAAATCCCGTCACCTCAGCTATTCTAACTCCTAGGCCTTCTAAGACAGTTTTTTCAAGAATCAGTTTGCCAACCAGCCACCCAGAAAATATTTTTAGAAAAGCCAGCTAATCATCTTAATCTGGATATACATATATATCTTTAATGTTGGAGTAAATATCAAATATCAAGCACCGGGCTTTGTGTTCGAACCTAGGACTAGCTCGAACCCTGAGAACACATGGGACGGAATAGTCTAGAGAATGGGTCCGTTGAAGACAGTCACTGTCTGCTCCGAATTTGCAGCTACAGAGTGAAATGACTGTCTGGCTTAGCTAGGTCCGTATGTATGGGAAACAGGACCAAAACTACAAAACTCCGGCAGTGAGTGTCCTTGCTTCTACTAGAAATAATTCTACCCAGAGAAATGAAAGGGGGAAAAAGGTAAGTGAGTTGTGTTTGGATTAGTAGTAGTTTCAACTGAGTCCAGGTGAAGCCTTGACAAAAGCACCATGGGGCTGCTTCCCCCCCAAACAGATCTGATGGCGTGAAGAAAACATCTCGGTGGGGAAGTCGCAAGAGCCGCAAAATGGCAGAAGGAATTCTGAGCTCAGCAAGGTCCTGAGTCCAGCAGACCTGCTCAGCTCCCCTCCGCAGAGCACGAATGCAGGCGCAGGAACGTCCCCTCCGGCCGGCTCAAGGACCTTTTGGCAAACCCCGTCCAAAGCCCGTCCTGTCCCCAGTCTCTCTTTGAAATTCTATCTGGGCAGAGTCACTTACCTTCTGGGAACACCACTCTCATTTTCAGATAGCTGGTGGTGAGCCTGATTATGGACGCCTTGTCCAGCTGCGAAGTGATAGCTGAGGGCAGAGGCAGTAACTTGGCCAGTTCATAAAATTCACTGTTTTCTTTCTCCCTCCTAGTCCGGGCAGCATTTTTGGACTTCTCTTTCATTGTGTCTCGTTCCCCCTTTCCTCTTGCAATACACACTCCACAGATTCATCCAAACCCAGAATTGAACTTTTTTTTTTAATCACATATCATTATGTGGCCCAAATAGAAAGCATATTTTGAATGAAGAGATCAGAGTCTTTGCTTCAGTTTATGGATGGTAGGAAAAGATCCGGGCGGCGGGCGAGCAGACGATATTTTCTTTTTTAAAATGTAGGGCGCCAAACACCAGACAGCTTCAAAACACCCGAGGAGGCGATCCGGGCAACCCTAGGAGTCTCAACGGCCTGCGGGTCCCGGGAGCAGCCAAGTTTTTCTTCTATTCGCTTCAGCGAACCCGGGTCCATGGAAAATAGACATAATAATCCCGGACGTTTGCTCTTCAGTACCGCAGACTTTGGGAGCGCCTTCCAGCCTCTTTGGGGGGTGGGGGGGGGGGAGGAAACAAAACAAAACAAACAGCAAAGTCAAGACGACAATTTTAGGCCACAGTGAAGACAACAGCATCAGAGCATACGAGATATCTGAGGCTCCACAAGCACACAATACACTTGTCTGGATTCCTAAAAAATAAAAATAAAAAAAAGAAAGAAAGAAAGAAGGAAAGAAAGGAAGAAAGAAAGAAAGACAAAACCTCCCCACCCACAAAAAAAAGGGGGGAGCCGGGAGCCAGAAAGGGCCTCCGGGCGCCCCATATTTCTTTGCCATTCTCGGTGGCGGTTTTTGTTTGGCTTTCAATCAATGAATAAATAAGCTGTGGGACGAGTCCTCTGCACATAATACTCGAACTTCGTCCCCATGCCGATGCCTGCCGCGGCCACGTTGTCCAGTCCCCGTCCCCAAAACCCGGTGCCCAGCTCTGCGCGCCCTGGCCGCGCCCAGGCCCCGCCAGGTCCCGGGGAGCCGCACACCTCCGCGGGCGCCTTTCAGTGCCCCCAGCCCTCCACGTTGGCTCCGGAACTGTCTACCTCTCTCTACCCGGGGTCTCCAGACTCAGGGGCCCCTAAATAATAGTAACAAATCATCATCATCGTCATCGTCAGCGGCACTCGCACATCCAGCCCCTCGGGACTGCGAGGCGCGCCGGCGGCACAGGTGGCACCTCGGGGCGCCCTGGGGTGGCCTCGGCCCCGGGCTGGGCGCCCCGAGGGTGTCCCGCCGCACCTACCTCGGGTCCCCGCGGGCGGGCAAGGGTGCGGCGGCGCGCCCCTGGGAGCGGGGCTCATGGCCGCGGGACCCCCGCGCCCCCCGCGCCCCCCGCGCCCCGGCTGCCGGCGGCTCAGCGCGCGGGCCCGGCGCGCTCCTGCGGGGGCCGCATGGGGGAGGCGTCGTCCAGGCCCCTCGTCGGCAGGTGCCGGCTGGAAGCCCCCCGCCCCTGCCCCGCGGCGCACCCCAACTTCTCGGGGAGCTCGGCCGGCGGGAGCTTCAACTTCACTCCGGGCCGCCCCGCTCGCGCCCTCCCCTGCTGCCACTCACGACCGTCCTCGTCTCCCATTGGCTCGCGGCGCCGGGGGCTCGGCGCCCATGGGTGGAGGGGCCTGAGTGACGTGCGCGGCCAGCACCGCCCCCACCCCGCGCAGCGGCTCCCGCTCGCCGCCCGCTTCCCCGCGACGCTGCGACCCTCGTCCCCGCCGCCCGGCAGCCCCGGTGCGGCCGTGACGACGCGCAGGACGCCGCCTCCCCCCTGGGCAGCCCGGGGCTGCGGGCACAGAAGCTGTGGGGAGGGCGGGGCGGGCTGGTCCAAGGCGGGGCGGGTCTGGGGTCCACTGCACGCCCGGCGGTGGGCTTCCGTGCTGCTCGCAAGTTCCTCTCAAGTCTTGGCGACAGTCCTCAATTCCTTGCCAAAGAAAATGAATCTGTGGGGGACGGGAGATAGTCGTCCCCCCCCCCCACCCACACACACACAAAGCGCACGGGAACTTTGCACAGGAACCCGGGTTCGAGCCACGTCCCTCCACACACAGCAAATGGGAACACCATGCAAAAGAGAAATCTTCATAAACGGTGGAGCAACGCTATGGAGTCTCTCTCTCTCTCCCTCCCCTCTCCCTCGCTTCTTCCTCTCCCTCCTTCCCGTCTCTCTTTATCTTATATTAAAAAGGAAATATATATATATATATATAGCAAATCTTTAATCCCAAAGAAGTGCCTCTTTTTTTTTTATTGAGTTGAATCGGGGATTAATTGTTTGCAACGGAAAACTCAGTCATGTGGACTTCCGTGTGGGTAGCAAACTGGGAATATGAGAGGAGGAGAAGGTTACATTTTTAGGCCAAAACGGAGTTGGATTGGGTGGTTCAGCTGGAGATGGTAGTCATCCCACAGCTACCCATTATCTGAACCTAGAGCAAAGACAGACTTCTTGTTGGGGTTTGTTTCAGGACAGCCCTTCCAGGAGGAATGTACAACACTCACAATGCCGCAACGGGAGTTCTTTTAACAGATGCTTCGAAGTATTATTTCCGACGCATTTTCTTGTAGAGATCCCCTAGTTGGAGCTGTCTTCTAGCGGGGAGAACTTGACTTGTCTCCCTGCCCTCAGCCCCTGAAGACAGCCCTGGCTGGTCGCACATCTCTCCCGCCTGACCCAGCTCCTCCCTCGGCTTGTCTGCCCCTGATTCTGCTCCTGAAGGCAGCTGTTTCATGGGCCATAAAAGACAGTAACGACGCCAGTAATGTTGCACTTGTCCTCTCCTCCTGTGGTGCTAAAAGTGCCCCTGAGAAAAACAATTCACCGAAGGAGAGATTGTGCCGCTCTACTGGTGTGCAGGGCGACTTTAAGAGTCTTGTCTTCTGCACAGACGCAGGCATCTGCCACCTCCTTGCCACTCGATGGCAGTAAGTTTGGGGGGGGGGGGTGGAAAGGACAAGGGGAGTTTCTTTAGTGTATTTATCCATCTGGGAAACACCCCATCGAGAGGCGGGAATGTTCTGGGTGAAAACAAACCAAAAATAAAGAAGAAAATCTGGAGGTTTTGTACATGTTAATCCAGCCAATTGACTCAATGCCTGAGGAGCACTCTGCCCCACCCTTGAAGCTGCATTTACTTGAAGACAGACTCTGGGAGGGTTCCGACCGCCAAGCATTGCATTTTAACTCAAGATAGGCCAAAGAAAAAAGACGCTGTGACCCCACCTCGTTATGCCCAAGACTCCAGAAGGCCAGATAGGATCGCTTTAACCAAGGGAGAGCGTTGTGTTTTGCAGAGGGTGAAAAAAACCTTCTTGGGCGGCTCTTGGGGGGGTAAAACAGAGACACGGGGTTAAACAATGGCTTTGGGGGGGGGGGGGCAGGGGATAAAAAGCCATTTTCTGTTTCGATTGTGTTTGTGAGAGATTTCAATGGAAACCTCGGTTGCCCTAAACCCCATCTCTGCTCCAAACAACAGGCAAGTGTGCTCATTTCTCTGCAGGGACCTAGAGGGGGTGTTCCGGATCCTGCCCCATACAAGATGCGTTTCACAGAGAAGAAACGCAGCATTTTATCTTCAGAAGCAAGGTCGACAAAATAAGTACGACACATCAAGGGTTTTTTTCTTTCTTCTTTTTCTTCATCTTTTTTCTCCCTCCTTTTCCCTCCCTTCCTCCTTTCTTTCCCTTCCTTCCTTCCTTCCTCTTTATTTCTTTCTTTCTTTCCTTCTCTCTCTCTCTTTCCCTTCCTTCCCTCCTTCCTTCCTTCCTTCCTTCCTTCCTTCCTTCCTTTCTGAAGCGCGTGCGTGTTTGATAGACCAGGTAGATGCGCAGCCCTGTGGAGACAGGCTGGTAAAGCCTCCACGCACAGTGGTCGGAGCAGCTTTACAGAGACAGAATTAGCGTGGTGAGCTAACACCTGTTTTTCTAATCTTTGAACCGAGCCTGGAGCTGGAATGCGGCTTCTCCACCCCCCCACACACCCTGCCCAGCACCCTTCCCTCACCTTCCCGCACCCTTCCCGCACCTAAGAGAGCTGGAGCCTCCCTGTGCTCGCGCCTCTAGCAGGAGCCCGGCTAAAACTCCCAAGTCTCTCTTTTTTATCATTTATTTATTTTTTATTGGATATACAGAGACAAAGAGAAAGACAGAGAGAGAGAGACAGAGAGACACCTGCAGCCCTGCTTCACCACTCGTGAAGCTTCTCCTCTGCAGGTGGGGAGTAGTGACTTGAACCCCAGCCCTTGCGCTCAACCAGGTGCGCCACCGCCTGGCCCCAACCTACCCAGCTCTTCACCAGAGTAAAGGAGAACCCCTCCCCACTGCCGTGGCCAGCACACAGGATCTCCAACACCAAAGGGGGTTCAGACCCAGAGAACTATCTCGTGGGCGCGGGTGCCTTAAACTGGAGACGGTCTAGAGGGTCCCTGAACCAGACGCCAAGAGGGGGGAATCCCAAGGGGCACTTCCAGACACACACCCTCCTCCTGCTCCTGCTCCTCCTCTCTCCATTTGGGGTGGGGGCGCACAGACTAAGCGAGGCCTTCACATTCTCCCTCCCTACCCCCAGGAGGACCCCCTTAGGCCTCCCCCTCTGGGCTCACTCTGGGCGGGCCAGGGCGCTGGGACTTGGGAGCTGCTGGCATCCAGCTTCAAACTGTGGGGGTGAGACCCTCGGGGGTGGGGGGTACGTGGATCCCATCCTAAAAAGGTCCAGGATGGAGAGTGAGTTCCTGAGGAAATTGGCGCAGATCACCAGTGCCCCACCGGGTTGCTTTGTCCAATGCAGACCTCTGTCCTGATCACTGCTAACTCCTCTCTGTGTCATTTCCACAAGCTGTTCCAGCCTCTTATCAAAAGAATATCTACCTCTCTCCTTCCGCCCCCATAACATGCTTTAAAAAAAATAAATAAAAGGCAGACTGCTGGGGTAGAGCAATTCCATGTGACACGCTTGCACACACCCCTTACAGTGTTGTCCACAGCACACAGGCACATTTATTCAATGACCAAAGTCAAGGCAAAGGCTACACTGATGGCCAGGAGGTCACATCCGAAGATGGACCCTCATACATAGTGCATGGGCGTATAGACGGTCACTCTTCACCAATGGGAAGGAGACTTTATCCAGGGAAGTATTCATGTCAGGTAGAGACTAAAGGTTTTCTTCTCCTGTGTACCTGAATCTTGTCCTAGTCGCATTTGATCACAACACTTAGACACTACAGGGGCCAGTCAACTAGAAAAACAAAGGCTTGGAAGATGTTGACAATATTTAATATGTAATATTTCTTAAATTACTTGTTTGGTCAGGGTGTTTTGGAAAGCAGAAGTCCTTTTATCCAAACAAAAACAAATTAACTTCTGAAGTTCTGATTCTCAGATGTCTGCCTGAATTGGCCACAAATACATATAATTATAATACATGTACATCTTCGGTGGTTCCATGAAAACAAAACAAACCCAGAAAAATACCCCGATTTGTCAAACAAGAGTACTGGGCACAAGCATGTATTTAATATAGGTTCCCTGTAAATACTTTCAGCCACATTCTACTCACATTTGAAACTAGACTCTAAGAATACAGCCTTGAATCCGTCACTGAGAACCAAGAGTGTTTTCTGAAACTGTGCATCACTCTTAGAAGCTGAATTACTCAGACCTGAGCAGCAGCTGGAGCCCTGACTGTGCCGTCTGAGGACCATAGCAGGTGGGGGGGATGTCTGTGGCTGGGGCCTTTTCTTTCCTGAACTCAAGCTGGGAATGGTGGTGGTGGTGGTGGTGGTGGTGGTGGTGGTGTGAGTGTGTGTGTGTGTGTGTGTGTGTGTGTGTGTGTGTGTGTGTGTGTGTGTGTGTGACTCAGCAAAGCTGGGCACAGGGCTACAACCATAATACTCAAAAAACGAAAGGCAGTGAGTTGCGACTTCAGCAGTCAGTTGTGATTTCAGGACAAAAAGAAAGAAAGAAAAAGAAAGAAAGAAAGAAAGAAAGAAAGAAAGAAAGAAAAGGAAGAAAGGAAGGAAGGAAGGAAGGAAGGAAGGAAAGAGAGAGAGAGAGAGAGAGAGAGAGAAAGAAAGAAAGAAAAGGAAGAAAGGAAGGAAGGAAGAAGGAAAGAAAGAAAGAAAGAAAGAAAGAAAGAAAGAAAGAGAGAGAGAGAGAGAAAGAAAGAGAGAAAGAAAGAAAGAAAGAAAGAAAGAAAGAAAGAAAGAAAGAAAGAAAGAAAAGGAAGGGAGAAACTTTGACTCCTTATGAGCTTTAGGAATCAGGTCAGACAGGCTGTGGACGGCTTCAGGGATACCCAGCAGGCAGGGTGCAGACAAGAGTGGGGTCAGGGGCCTCAGACCTAGTGAAGGATATCAGAATGGGGTGGACTCAGAGGGTGTGTGCCTGACCCTCTCTCGCTGACTTTTGAGAGTCTGGGAAAGGGATCAGATCTTCTCTTTCTTTGAATCCTAACTTTCTCTGAGCCCAGACTTTGTCCCTAGCCCCTGGGAACCAACATACTCCCAGACTGCCCAAGGAGTCTAAGGAGAGCTCCCTAGTCCTGTCACCTTCCAGGAGCGGTGGCCAAGGCAGTCTCTTGAGATGGGTTTTTCCAGCCCTTAAACAGCGCTGGCTTCCAGAAGTGGGAAGGACAAAATATCAGTTCTCCTGGTCTCCTGCAAGATGACTTTTCTGGGGATAGTTCCCCCCCCCACACACACACACACCCTTTCTTTTCTTTTCTTTTCTTTTCTTTTTTCCCTGAGGATCTGTATCTGGCTACTGGCACTACTGTTCTCAGGCTGTTCTGCAGGAGCTGAAAGATCCACGCCCCAGGGTGCAGGCAATGTCGCCACCGCCTGGGGGGGGGGGAGGCTTCTTGAGTGGTGAAGCAGGTCTGCAGCTGTCTCTCCCTGTCTCTCCCTGTCTCTCCCTCTAAATCTCCCCTTCCCTCTCAATCTCTCTTTGTCTCAATCTAATAAATAAATAAAAGATAAAAAAACAACATTTTGTTTGTTTGTTTGTTTGAACCCAAGCCCCGTACTGTCTAGGCAGAGTGGGAAAACATCCTGATGAAGTGGGTCTTTACAGCCCATAAGCATAAGACCCATAAGTGGGTCTTTAAAGCCCATAGCTTTTCAGAAAGGAGTCCCTAACTTGGGCAGAGAACCGAGACTTAAGAGACCACAATAATGGGAGTTGGGCCACAGCACAGCGGGTTAAGTGCACGTGGCACAAAGCGCAAGGACCGGCATAAGGATGCTGGTTTGAGCCCTTGGCTCCCCAACTGCAGGGGAGTCGCTTCACAGGCGGTGAAGCAGGTCTGCAGGTGTCTGTCTTTCTCTCCCCCTCTCTGTCTTCCCCTCCTCTCTCCATTTCCCTCTGTCCTAACAATGACGACATCAATAACAACATTAATAATTACAACAATAAAAAAACAAGGGCAACAGAAGGGAAAATAAATAAATAATATATATATATATATATATATTTAAAAAAAGACCACAATATATGCTGGGTGTAGGTGCAGGGAGCTGCTGCAGGAGAAAAGGATCATCGTGGATGCAAGGGGCTTGTGAGGCCCAGGTCTCCACTCTGATATCAAGTGTCCCCTCCTGCAAGGGGCCAATTTAAGACTGTGTGACCCTGTCAGCCTCTGGGTATTTTTGTCCTGTTTATGTGGACCCTTTCACATACATATATATACATATATATATATATATATATATACATATACATATACATATATATATATATAAATGAAACATTGCATGGTACTACCACAGTGGTAAAAGCTGAATGAAATCAGAACCAGGTTCATCATCATAGCCAGCATTTTCACTTTGTTTTTGTGATGTGGTTGTAGAGAAGTCTCTGGTGAGGGGTGGATAAAGCAGCCCGGCCCACTGCACACTGGAGGTTGTGAGCACAGACCAGCTCTACCCTGCACACTGGAGGCTGTGAGCACAGACCAGCTCTACCCTGCACACTGGAGGCTGTGAGCACAGACCAGCTCTACCCTGCACAATGGAGGCTGTGAGCACAGACCAGCTCTACCCTGCACACAGGAGGCTGTGAGCACAGACCAGCTCTACCCTGCACACAGGAGGCTGTGAGCACAGACCAGCTCTACCCTGCACACTGGAGGCTGTCTGCACAGACCAGCTCTAGCCTGCACACTGGAGGCTGTGTGCACAGACAAGCTCTACCCTGCACACTGGAGGCTATGAGCACAGACCAGCTCTACCCTGCACACTGGAGGCTATGAGCACAGACCAGCTCTACCCTGCACACTGGAGGCTGTGAGCACAGACCAGCTCTACCCTGCACACAGGAGGCTGTGAGCACAGACCAGCTCTACCCTGCACACTGGAGGCTATGAGTACAGACCAGCTCTACCCTGCACACTGGAGGCAGTGAGGACAGGCAGCTCTACCCTGCACACTGGAGGCTGTGAGCACAGACCAGCTCTACCCTGCACACTGGACGCTGTGAGCACAGACCGGCTCTACCCTGCACACTGGAGGCTGTGAGCACAGACCAGCTCTACGCTGCACACTGGAGGCTGTGAGCACAGACCAGCTCTACCCGGCACACTGGAGGCAGTGAGGACAGACCAGCTCTATGCTGCACACTGGAGGCAGTGAGGACAGGCAGCTCTACCCTGCACACTGGACGCTGTGAGCACAGGCCAGCTCTACCCTGCACACTGGAGGCTGTGAGCACAGACCAGCTCTACCCTGCACACTGGAGGCTGTGAGCACAGACCAGCTCTACCCTGCACACTGGAGGCTATGAGCACAGACTAGTTCTACCATGCACACTGGAAGCTGTGAGCACTGCCATCTCTACACTGCACACTGGAGGCTGTGAGGACAGGCAGCTCTACCCTGCACACTGGAGGCTGTGAGCACAGACCAGCTCTACCCTGCACACTGGAGGCTATGAAGAGAGGCAGCTCTACCCTGCACAGTGGAGGCTGTGAACACAGACCCGCTCTACAGTGCACACTGGAGGCTGTGAGCACAGACCAGCTCTACGCTGCACACTGGAGGCTGTGAGCACAGACCAGCTCTACCCTGCACACTGGAGACTATGAAGACAGGCAGCTCTACCCTGCACAGTGGAGGCTGTGAACACAGACTCGCTCTACCGTGCACACTGGAGGCTGTGAGCACAGACCAGCTCTACCCTGCACACTGTACACTGTGCGCACACCAGCTCTACCCTGCAAACTGGAGGCTGTGAGCACAGACCAGCTCTACCCTTCACACTGGAGGCTGTGAGGACAGGCAGCTCTACCCTGCACACTGGAGGCTGTGAGCACAGACCAGCTCTATCCTTCACACTGGAGGCTGTGAGAACAGGCAGCTCTACCCTGCACACTGGAGGCTGTGAGCACAGACCAGCTCTACCCTGCACACTGGAGGCTATCAGCACAGACCAGCTCTACCCTGCACACTGGAGGCTGTGAGCACAGACCAGCTCTACCCTGCACACTGGAGGCAGTGAGGACAGGCAGCTCTAACCTGCACACTGGAGGCTGTGAGCAAGACCAGCTCTACACTGCACACTGGAGGCTGTGAGCACAGACCTGCTCTACCCTGCACACTGGAGGCTGTGAGGACAGGCAGCTCTACCCTGCACACTGGAGGCTGTGAGCACAGACCACCTCTACCCTGCACACTGGAGGCTGTGAGCACAGACAAGCTCTACCCTGCACACTGGAGGCTGTGAGGACAGGCAGCTCTACCCTGCACACTGGAGGCTGTGAGCACAGGCAGCTCTACCCTGCACACTGGAGGCTGTGAGCACAGACCATCTCTACACTGCACACTGGACGCTGTGAGGACAGGAAGCTCTACCCTGGACACTGGTGGCTGTGAGCACAGACCAGCTCTACCCTGCACACTGGAGGCTGTGAGCACACACCAGCTCTACCCTGCACACTGGAGGCTGTGAGCACAGACCAGCTCTACCCTGCACACTGGAGGCTGTGAGCACAGACCAGCTCTACGCTGCACACTGGAGGCTGTGAGCACAGACCAGCTCTACCCTGCACACTGGAGGCTGTGAGGACAGGCAGCTCTACCCTGCACAATGGAGGCTGTGAGCACAGGCAGCTCTACCCTGCACACTGGAGGCTGTGAGCACAGACCAGCTCTACCCTGCACACTGGAGCTCTGTTCACAGGCAGCTGTACCCTGCACACTGGAGGCTGTGAGGACAGACAAGAACTATCCTGCACACTGGAGGCTGTGAGCACAGACCAGCTCTACCCAGCACACTGGAGGCTGTGAGCACAGACCAGCTCTACCCTGCACACTGGAGGCTGTGAGCACAGACCAGCTCTACCCTGCACACTGGAGGCTGTGAGGACAGGCAGCTCTATCCTGCACACTGGAGGCTGTGTGCACAGGCAGCTCTACCCTGCACACTGTAGGCTGTGAGCTCAGACCAGCTCTACCCTGCACACTGGAGCTCTGTTCACAGGCAGCTGTACCCTGCACACTGGAGGCTGTGAGGACAGACAAGAACTATCCTGCACACTGGAGGCTGTGAGCACAGACCAGCTCTACCCAGCACACTGGAGGCTGTGAGCACAGACCAGCTCTACCCTGCACACTGGAGGCTGTGAGCACAGACCAGCTCTACCCTGCACACTGGAGGCTGTGAGGACAGGCAGCTCTATCCTGCACACTGGAGGCTGTGTGCACAGGCAGCTCTACCCTGCACACTGTAGGCTGTGAGCTCAGACCAGCTCTACCGTGCACACTGGAGGCAGTCAGGACAGGCAGCTCTACCCTGCACACTGGAGGCTCTGAGCACAGACCAGCTCTACCCTGCACACTGGAGGCTATGAAGACAGGCAGCTCTACCCTGCACACTGGAGGCTGTGAGCACAGACCAGCTCTACCCTGCACACTGGAGGCTGTGAACACAGACCAGCTCTACCCTGCACACTGGAGGCTGTGAGGGCAGGGAGCTCTACCCTGCACACTGGAGGCTGTGAGCACAGACCAGTTCTACCCTGCACACTGGAGGCTATGAGTACAGACCAGCTCTACCGTGCACACTGGAGGCAGTCAGGACAGGCAGCTCTACCCTGCACACTGGAGGCTCTGAGCACAGACCAGCTCTACCCTGCACACTGGAGGCTGTGAGCACAGGCAGCTCTATCCTGTACACTGGAGGCTGTGAGCACAGACCAGCTCTACCCTGCACACTGGAGGCTGTGAGCACAGACCAGCTCTACCCTGCACACTGGAGGCTGTGCGCACAGACCAGCTCTACCCTGCACACTGGAGGCTGTGAGCACAGACCAGCTCTACCCTGCACACTGGAGGCTGTGAGGACAGGCATCTCTACCCTGCACATGGAGGCTGTGAGCACAGGCAACTCTACCCTGCACACTGGAGGCTGTGAGCACAGACCATCTCTACCCTTCACACTGGAGGCTGTGAGAACAGGCAGCTCTACCCTGCACACTGGAGGCTGTGAGCACAGACCAGCTCTACCCTGCACACTGGAGGCTATCAGCACAGATCAGCTCTACCCTGCACACTGGAGGCAGTGAGGACAGGCAGCTCTACCCTGCACACTGGAGGCTGTGAGCAAGACCAGCTCTACACTGCACAAGGGAGGCTGTGAGCACAGACCAGCTCTACCCTGCACACTGGAGGCTGTGAGGACAGGCAGCTCTACCCTGCACACTGGATGCTGTGAGCACAGACCAGCTCTACCATGCACACTGGAGGCTGTGAGGACAGGCAACTCTACAGTGCACACTGGAGGCTGTGAGCACAGACCATCTCTACACTGCACACTGGACGCTGTGAGGACAGACAGCTCTACCCTGTACACTGGTGGCTTGAGCACAGACCAGCTCTACCCTGCACACTGGAGGCTGTGAGCACACACCAGCTCTACCCTGCACACTGGAGGCTGTGAGCACAGACCAGCTCTACCCTGCACACTGGAGGCTGTGAGCACAGACCAGCTCTACCCTGCACAGTGGAGGCTGTGAGCACAGACCAGCTCTACCCTGCACACTGGAGGCTGTGAGGACAGGCAGCTCTACCCTGCACACTGGAGGCTGTGAGCACAGACCAGCTCTACCCTGCACACTGGAGCTCTGTTCACAGGCAGCTGTACCCTGCACACTGGAGGCTGTGAGGACAGACAAGAACTATCCTGCACACTGGAGGCTGTGAGCACAGACCAGCTCTACCCAGCACACTGGAGCCTGTGAGCACAGACCAGCTCTACCCTGCACACTGGAGGCTGTGAGCACAGACCAGCTCTACCCTGCACACTGGAGGCTGTGAGCTCAGACCAGCTCTACCCTGATCAATGGAGGCTGTGAGCACAGACCAGCTCTACCCTGCATACTGGAGGCTGTGAGGACAGGCAGCTCTACACTACACACTGGAGGCTATGAACACAGAACGCTCTACCGTGCACACTGGATGCTGTGAGCACAGAACAGCTATACCGTGCACACTGGAGGCTGTGAGCACAGACCACCTCTACCCTGCACACTGGACGCTGTGAGAACAGACCAGCTCTACCCTGCACACTGGAGGCTGTGAGCAAAGACCAGATCTACCCTGCACACTGGAGGCTGTGAACACAGACCAGCTCTACCCTGCACACTGGAGGCTGTGAGCACAGACCAGCTCTACCCTGCACACTGGAGGCTGTGAGCAAAGACCAGCTCTACCCTGCACACTGGAGGCTGTGAGCACAGACCAGCTCTACCCTGCACACTGGAGGCTGTGAGGACAGGGAGCTCTACCCTGCACACTGGAGGCTGTGAGCACAGACCAGTTCTTCCCTGCACACTGGAGGCTATGAGTACAGACCAGCACTACCCTGCACACTGGAGGCAGTCAGGACAGGCAGCTCTACCCTGCACACTGGAGGCTCTGAGCACAGACCAGCTCTACCCTGCACACTGGAGGCTGTGAGCACAGGCAGCTCTATCATGCACACTGGAGGCTGTGAGCACAGACCAGCTCTACCCTGCACACTGGAGGCTGTGAGCACAGACCAGCTCTACCCTGCACACTGGAGGCTGTGAGCACAGACCAGCTCTACGCTGTACACTGGAGGCTGTGAGCACAGACCTGCTCTACCTGGCACACTGGAGGCAGTGAGGACAGGCAGCTATACCCTGCACACTGGAGGCTGTGAGCACAGACCAGCTCTATGCTGCACACTGGTGGCTGTGAGGACAGGCAGCTCTACCCTGCACACTGGAGGCTGTGAGCACAGACCAGCTCTACCCTGCACACTGGAGGCTGTGAGCACAGACCAGCTCTACCCTGCACACTGGAGGCTGTGAGGACAGGCAGCTAAACCCTGCACACTGGAGGCTGTGATCACAGACCAGCTCTACCCTGCACACTGTACGCTGTGCGCACACCAGCTCTACCCTGCACACTGGAGGCTGTGAGCTCAGACCAGCTCTACCCTGATCAATGGAGGCTGTGAGAACAGACCAGCTCTACCCTGCACACTGGAGGCTGTGAGCACAGACCAGCTCTACCCTGCACACTGGAGGCTGTGAGCACAGACCAGCTCTACCCTGCACACTGGAGGCTGTGAGGACAGGCAGCTCTACCCTGCACACTGGAGGCTGTGAGCACAGACCAGCTCTACCCTGCACACTGGAGGCTGTGAGGACAGGCAGCTCTACCCTGCACACTGGAGGCTGTGAGGACAGACAAGAACTATCCTGCACACTGGAGGCTGTGAGCACAGACCAGTTCTACCCAGCACACTGGAAGCTGTGAGTACAGACCAGCTCTACCCTGCACACTGGAGGCAGTGAGGACAGGCAGCTCTACCCTGCACACTGGAGGCTGTGAGCACAGACCAGCTCTACCCTGCACACTGGACGCTGTGAGCACAGACCGGCTCTACCCTGCACACTGGAGGCTGTGAGCACAGACCAGCTCTACGCTGCACACTGGAGGCTGTGAGCACAGACCAGCTCTACCCGGCACACTGGAGGCAGTGAGGACAGGCAGCTATACCCTGCACACTGGAGGCTGTGAGCACAAACCAGCTCTATGCTGCACACTGGAGGCTGTGAGGACAGGCAGCTCTACCCTGCACACAGGAGGCTATGAGCACAGACCAGCTCTACCCTGCACACTGGAGGCTGTCTGCACAGACCAGCTCTAGCCTGCACACTGGAGGCTGTGTGCACAGACAAGCTCTACCCTGCACACTGGAGGCTATGAGCACAGACCAGCTCTACCCTGCACACTGGAGGCTATGAGCACAGACCAGCTCTACCCTGCACACTGGAGGCTGTGAGCACAGACCAGCTCTACCCTGCACACAGGAGGCTGTGAGCACAGACCAGCTCTACCCTGCACACTGGAGGCTATGAGTACAGACCAGCTCTACCCTGCACACTGGAGGCAGTGAGGACAGGCAGCTCTACCCTGCACACTGGAGGCTGTGAGCACAGACCAGCTCTACCCTGCACACTGGACGCTGTGAGCACAGGCCAGCTCTACCCTGCACACTGGAGGCTGTGAGCACAGACCAGCTCTACCCTGCACACTGGAGGCTGTGAGCACAGACCAGCTCTACCCTGCACACTGGAGGCTATGAGCACAGACTAGTTCTACCATGCACACTGGAAGCTGTGAGCACTGCCATCTCTACACTGCACACTGGAGGCTGTGAGGACAGGCAGCTCTATCCTGCACACTGGAGGCTGTGAGCACAGACCAGCTCTACCCTGCACACTGGAGGCTATGAAGAGAGGCAGCTCTACCCTGCACAGTGGAGGCTGTGAACACAGACCCGCTCTACAGTGCACACTGGAGGCTGTGAACACAGACCAGCTCTACCCTGCACACTGGAGGCTGTGAGGACAGGCAGCTCTACCCTGCACACTGGAGGCTGTAAGCACAGGCAGCTCTACCCTGCACACTGGAGGCTGTGAGCACAGACCAGCTCTACCCTGCACACTGGAGGCTGTGAGGACAGTCAGCTCTACCCTGCACACTGGTGGCTGTGAGCACAGACCAGCTCTACCCTGCACACTGAAGGCTGTGAAGACAGGCAGCTCTACCCTGCACAGTGGAGGCTGTGAACACAGACCATCTCTACACTGCATACTGCAGGCTGTGAGGACATCAGCTCTACCCTGCACACTGGTGGCTGTAAGCACAGACCAGCTCTACCCTGCACACTGGAGGCTGTGAACACAGACCAGCTCTACCCTGCACAGTGGAGGCTGTGAACACAGACCACTCTACCCTGCACACTGGAGGCTGTGAGCACTGACCAGCTCTACCCTTCACACTGGAGGCTGTGAGGACAGACCAGCTCTACCCTGCACACTGGAGGCTGTGAGGACAGGCAGCTCTACCCTGCACAATGGAGGCTGTGTGCACAGGCAGCTCTACCCTGCACACTGGAGGCTGTGAGCACAGACCAGCTCTACCCTGCACAATGGAGGCTGTGTGCACAGGCAGCTCTACCCTGCACACTGGAGGCTGTGAGGACAGACCAGCTCTACCCTGCACACTGGAGGCTGTGAGCACAGACCAGTTCTACCCTGCACAATGGAGGCTGTGAGCAAAGGCAGCTCTACCCTGCCCACTGGAGGCTGTGAGGACAGGCAGCTCTACCCTGTTCATTGGAGGCTCTGAACACAGACCCACTCAACCGTGCACACTTTAAGCTGTGAGCACAAACCAGCTCTACCCTACACACTGGAGGCTGTGAGGACAGGCAGCTCTACCCTCCACACTGGAGGCTGTGAGCAAAGATCAGCTCTACCTTGCACACTGCAGGCTGTGAGGACAGGCAGCTCTACCCTGCACACTGGATGCTGTGAGGACAGGCTGTTCTACCCTGCACACTGGAGGCTGTGAGGACAGGCAGCTCTAATCTGCACACTGGACGCTGTGAACACAGACCAGATCTACCCTGCACACTGGAGGCTGTGAACACAGACCAGCTCTACCCTGCACACTGGACGCTGTGAGCACAGACCAGCTCTACCCTGCACACTGGAGGCTGTGAGCACTGACCAGCTCTACCCTGCACACTGGAGGCTGTGAGCACAGACCAGCTCTACCCTGCACACTGGAGGCTGTGAGCACAGGCAGCTCTACCCTGCACACTGGAGGCTGTGAGCACAGACCAGCTCTACCCTGCACACTGGACGCTGTGAGCACAGGCCAGCTCTACCCTGCACACTGGAGGCTGTGAGCACAGACCAGCTCTACCCTGCACACTGGAGGCTGTGAGCACAGACCAGCTCTACCCTGCACACTGGATGCTGTAATCACAGACCAGCTCTACCCTGCACACTGGAGGCTGTGAGCACAGACCAGCTCTACCCTGCACACTGGAGGCTGTGAACATAGACCAGCTCTACCCTGCACACTGGAGGCTGTGAGCACAGACCAGTTCTACTCTACACACTGGAGGCTGTTAACACAGACCAGCTCTACCCTGCACACTGGAAGTCTTCTGCACACTGCAGAAGTCTCTCCTCCCTGGGTTACGCATGTGCAAAAGTCCTCTTAGTACCAGTACCGTCTCTCAGTGCCTGTCCACCTTTTATTTATTTTTATTTGACCTGGATCTTAGGTTATTAACTGAAATCCAATTTTAAAAAAATGTCATGTCCAACCAAGCTGGGCTGCCAGTTTGTGTCTGCTGCTGTACAACTGTTTCATTTCTTCTTATCTTTCTATAGTTGCTTCATGCAAATTCAAGCTACATTAAGATTGATCTTTTATATTTTACCCACTCTTATGCATCTTGCCTTTTTTTTTTTCACTTGCCAAGACAGGCCCTTCATCTTTTCTTTCTCAGAAACATCTGTGTGGTGCTACATTTAGAAACCGTGTCCGTGTGGTTTCTTTATTTAACCTGACACCTACTGAGAGCATCTAGGTTGTTTTTGTTAGCAGGAACTGGAGAGCCCTGAGTAGCACAGGGCACTTGCCACTTACATGGTATCAGAGATACCCGTAGGGCAGAGTCCAAAGGTGGACTTACTAGGTCCCAGGGCACACGGACTAGAGCCTGCCATATGCCCTCCTCAAGACCTGTGCCAACGACATTCCCACCAGCAATGTAGGAAGGTGACTTGTCATCCCCACAGACTTGCAAAGAAACCTGTCACACACGAGCTTTTTTACTTTTGGTCTAGTAGGAGAAAACAATAGTCTCCTGTGGGGCCAGCCGTGGCACACCTGGTTAAGCATGCACACTACAGTGCAAAGGGCCTGGGTTCAAGCCCCTGGTCCCCACCTGCAGGGGGAAATCCTCACACATGGTGAAGCAGGGCTGCGGGCATCTCTCTGTCTCTCTCCTTCTCTATCTTCCCAGTTCTCTCTCAATTTCTCTCTGTCTCTATGCAATAATAAATAAATAAAAATTCAAAAAGTCTCCTCTGAATACTACAGAGCTTCATGTTCATGCAGAACTTCAGAAGGAAAGAAACTGGACCCAGGGAGGCAGTGGTGCACTCAGTTAAACACAGACATTACCAGGCACAAGGACCAGGGTTCAAGCCCTATCTCCACCTGAAGACAGGGAAGCTTCACAAGCAGTGAAGCAGGTCTGCAGGCATTTATCTCTCTCTCTCTCTCTCCCCATCTCAATTTCTCTCTGTCCTACCAAATACAAAATAGAAAGAAAAAAAAGTGAAAATAAAATGACCACCAGGGGTGGATAGGTAGTACTAGCATCCAGCCCCAGTGATAATCCTGGTGGTAATTAGAGGGAAGGGAAGGAAGGGAAGGGAAGGGAAGGAAGGGGAAGGAAGGGAAGGAAGGGGGAGGGAAGGGGAGGGAAGGGGGAGGGCGTGGAAGGGGAGGGAAGGGAAGGAAAGAAGGAAGGAAGAGGAGTCATGGGATGAAACAGACCAATTGCAGTAGAGTCAAGAAGTCTAAAAGGTGAGATAAGGGGTTGGAGACCCAATGCGTGATGGTACAGAAAGAATTAATCTAGAGGCTGAAGTGACGTACAGACGCCTGCACACCTATTGTGGTATTGTGGATATCAGAAATAACACCATCTTATAAGTCATTTAAATCAGTTAAGGGGTTTGGAAAAGGAACAAAAATCTACTTAAATTTTTTCTTTTATTATGGAAGTTAAAAATCTTCAAATTTCTCTCCTGTGAGTTGTCATCCCAGAAACACTCAAGGGTGAGACCCTGTAGACGGTGAAGGGCTACGGTCTTTGGACAGCAGAAATAGCTAGCACCTGACTTTTACGGGAGATGTGAATCTTTGGGATAAGAGTTAACTAGTAACACCAGAAGATGGGAACCATCATAAATACAGGGTCACAGCTCTGGCATCACACACCACTGCTTTTTTCTTTTAATCTTTATTTATTTATTGGATAGTATAGGCAGAAATTAAGAGGGAATGGCAGATAAAAAGGGAGAGAGACAGAGAGTCACCTGCAGCCCTGCTGTACCCCTTGTGACGCTTTCCCCCTGTAGGTGGGGACCAGGGGTTCAAACCTGGGTCCCCGCACATTACAATGTGTGTGTTCAGCCAGGAGAGCCACCACCTGCCCCCCATCAATCTGTTTTTGTATGTTTTTCTCCAAACACATGGAAACTTTACCACAACTAAAGTATTCACATGTACCAGCCAGTGATTTCTCATGATGCAAACAGAATCTGGAAGAAAACACAGAGATAAAATTCATTTCAGTCAGCGTTTCACAGGCAGGAAAGCTGTCACGGGCTGATTAGAAGTCTGAATGAAAATGATACAAAAGAGAAAAGACAGAGAGAGGCCAAGGGGCCACCACAGTGCAGCCTATCCTGTTTAGATCTGCTTTCATCTGTCACTCCTGGCGATCTGCTAACTTGTTCGTCAAAAATACGTCTTCTGACCAGCCATCGCGTATTCATCCTAACTCAGCAGAAGTCAGGGGAAAGAAACCACCAGGGCAATGTGATTGTTCTTCCTCCAAGCCAGGGAGAAAGACCAGTGTGCGTTAAAACTGATAATAATTCCCCCGTAAAATTCTAATTCCTTATCTGTCTTAGCGGCCCTGTGCGTTGGAATTGTAACATAGTTCTATATCAGGTGTTTCGTTTCTCTCTCTCCCTCTCTCTCTTTCTTTTCTGCATAAGAAAGGAATGATAATGAGAAACTATTGCAGCAGGAGGAGCTAGTTTAGAAACAGATGGATTCCATGGCAACTCCTGACTCCACATGACTTCTAATCACTGGCATTTCAGCTGGAAATTGTCTGTGTGATATTCTGCCCAACGCTGGTGCTGTATGTGAGGCTTTCCCTAGTTTACATGTCAGAAACCGAGTCTTGACCCCAAGCTTCATGAATAAGCAGCAGAACACGTCACCACCTGTAGCCATGATGTGACCATGTCCAGCATTTCTGTTTCCGATTTTTCCTACTGACAGAGATGAACGCCTAATGAGGAATGTTCAGAGCTGGTCGCATGGAGTGCAGGAGACCGAGGAGGCGTGTTCCACGGCAAATTGGCCCATGGAGAGAAAGTCAGATATTCTCATTCCCCTCCAAAGAATATGGACATCAGGCCCACAGCAGCAGGTCCTAAATGTGGGGCTGTGAGTGACAGACCACTGCACAGGGAGAGGACAACTGAGCCAGGGTGGTGCTAGGAGACATCCGCCTTGCGTGCCGGAGGTGCCCGGTGGGAGAGCAGCCAAAGCAGTGCCGTGGGCAGCGGCGGAGCGGTGGCAAAGCTCTCTGGGTGCCGAGACGGTGCTGAGGTGCCTTTCCTTCCTTGCTTTTCAAAGGAATAAAGAATGAAAAGTTGGGTGGGGGTGCTGGCTCAAAGCAGTGCTGTGCGTGTAAGAGGCCTTCGGCTCATTGCCCTGCCCCACAGAGAAAATAAAAATCAGTGGTCCTGCAGGTGGCACAGTGGATAAAGCATTGGACTCTCAAGCACATGGTCCTGAGTTCAATCCCCAGCAGCACATGTACCAGAGTGGTGTCTGATCCTTTCCCCTCCTAGCTTTCTCATGAATAAATTCTTTAAAACAAAAAAGATAGGAAGGAAGGAAGGAAGGAAGGGAGGGAGGAAGGAAGGAAGGAAGGAAGGGAGGGAGGAAGGAAGGGAGGGAGGAAGAAAATAAAAATCAGGGGCCAAGAGGGGGCACACCTGCTTGAGCTCACATGTCACTGTGCACAAGGACGCGGGTTCAAGCCCTTGGTCCCCACCTGCAGGGGGAAAAAACTTCACAAGGGGTGGAACAGGGCTGCAGGTGTCTCTCTGTCTCCCTCTCTATCTCCTCTTTCCTCTCAATTTCTGGCTGTCTCTATCCAATAATAAATAAAGACAATCAAAAATAAGACAGTGAAAAGTGAAAACAACAAGAGCAAAAATCACCAGTCCTCGTCCTGGAAACTAGAACCATCTGAGGTCGCCCAGAGCTCAGTGACCTGCTTCCTGTGCTTCCTGGCACCCATGTCACCATGACAGTGTTTTGTTTTTTAACTTCTAAAAGGACAGATTTGTAAAACCTGATGTCTCACTATTGAATACTTTCTGCCTTGCCCCCGGGGAAATTGTGTCACAAAAGGGTCAAGTGACTGCTCTTCCTCACACCAAGAGTCAATGACAGAGTCCGTGCAAAGGTGAACAGGGGCTGAACTTGAGGCCTCTGTCTGTTCTCAAGCTTCTGGGCCCAGCTGGCGTTAGGCTTCATCCACATGGTCAGGTCACCACTGAAATCTAGCCCTGGCTTGACCTGACCTGAGGCTCATGCAGATAGGGTTTATCTTCTTCTTTTTTAAAAAACAGTTTTTTGCTCTTTTCCCCCCTTTTTTGCCCTTGTTATTTTATTGTTGCAGTTATTGATATCGTCATTGTTGGATAGGACAGAGAGACATGGAGAGAGGAGGGGAAGACAGAGAGGAGGAGAGAAAGACAGACACCTGCAGACCTGCTTCACCGCCTGTGAAGCGTCCCCTGCAGGTGGGGAGCCGGGTGCTCGAACTGGGATCCTTACACAGATCCTTGTGCTTTGCGCCTCGTGTACATAACCAGCTGTGCTACCATTCAACACCCAGATAGGGTAGATCTTTTCCTTTTCTTTTCTTCTGTTTCATTTATTTATTTATTTATTACCACCAAGGAGCTAGCACTGTTACTCCACCATTCTTGGTGGCCACGTTTTGCTTTCTCTCTTTCTAATTTTTACTAGATAGGACAGAATCAAATTGAGAGAGGATGGGGAGATTGAGAGAGGGGGAGAAAGACCCCTGCAGACCTGTCCCACTGCTTGTGAAGCGGACTCCCTGCAGGTGGGGAGCCCGGCTGAAGCCAGGTCCTCGTGCTGGATAATCTGTGCACCTAACCAGGTGTGACCCCACCCAGCTCCCCCCTTTCTTTACTCTTTTCTCTCTGATTTTTATTATAGGGTACTTTTTTTTCTAACTGACAAAAGGCATGGATCTGACCCTTGAACAATGGGTTCATTTATATGAAAGTTTAACATTTTTAGTTATTTGATAGAGACAGAAATTGGGAGGGAAGAGGGGAGGGAGGATAAGAGAGAGAAAAAGAGAGGGAGAGAGAGGCTTACAGCCCTACTTCTCCACTTGTGAAGCTCTTCCTCTGCTCTGGGGACTAGGGGCTGGAACTTGGGCCCTTGCACATTGTAACATGTGCTCTCTACTCAGTAAGGACACCACCACCCAGCACCTATATGTGGATTTTTAAAAACTACTCCTCTACCTCCTCCTCCTTATAACTTCTAGTAACCAGAAATATGAAGATGACAAGGACGAAGAAAAATTTCATGAAGGGGGTCGGGAGGTGCCACACCTGGTCAAATGAAGCACCCTGGTTTGAGCCCTGCTCCCCACCTGCAGTAGAGATGCTTCGTGAGTGGTGAAGCAGGTCTACGGGTGTTTTTCTCTCCCTCTGCATCTTCCCCTTCCCTCTCAATGTATCTCTGTCAAATAAAAATAGAAAGAAAAAAAAGGGGGGGGAATGTCCACCAAGAGTGCCAACACCATGCCCCAGCTGTAACCCTGGAGGCAAAAGCAACAACAACAACAAAACAGAAAAATCTTCTTGATGGCCTATTCTATTCATGATTTTTTTTTTTTTTTTGGCCAAGGTTATCTCTGAGGCTTGGCGCCTCCATAATTCTGCAGTTCCAGATGACCATTTCCACCCTCCTTTCTCCTCCTGCTCCTTTTCCTCCTTTTTTTTTTTTGACAGAGGGTGAGAAACAGAGAGAGAGAGAGAGAAAATAGATGAAGGAGAAAGTAGACACCTGCAGTACTGCTTCTCTACTGGTAAAGCTCCCCCCCCCCGCAGGTGGCAGTGGGGGACTTGAACCCAGGTCCTTGACCTTGGTAATAGATGAGCTCTACTAGGGAAACTAGCAGAAAACTTCTCGCTTATGATTCTCTTAGTGACATTTTTCTAGTTTATATGTGAACAGATATGCAGTGGGTATGTGCATATAATAGACAAAGTATGTGTCAAGTTTGATTTCGTCTAGTCAACAGACTGGGCTAGTAGTTAAATTTGGGGTGAGGCAACAGTTCCTTACATGACTATTCTTGGATTTTTATCTTTTATTTGGGGTGTCAGTACCCTCTGTTGTTGCAGGGTCCACCGTAGACAGTCCAGCAGATGCCCTGTGCTGACTCTGGGCTTGTGGGACACACACCAAGGAAGATTGATTTGGATGCATTGGAAATGATTGTGAAAGGGGCTTAGTGATCCCTGAGTTCCAAGCCAACAGCTTGAGTATAATCACAGATGTGATACAGCAACCCATGCAGCAAGGGCACGCTGAAGAGAAAATAGCAGAGTGACAGGTGAACGTATCTGTGACGAAGAAAAAGAAAGGGACATGAGGCAAGGACAGTCACCAAGGGGGAGAGAGATACCGGGAAAGAAGAAGTTAACATAGATACAGCAGCATGACAAAAGGGTTGGAAAAGCTATGGGTCAAAAATCAAGCAAAACAAAAAACAAACAAACAACAACAAAATCAAGAAAAACAATGCTTTAAAATTAGGTAAGTATGTTTGTTTTAAAATCCATTTTCAATGATAAGTTTATACATTTTACAATGTGATTATTATTATTTTTTAATTGGATAGAGACAGCCAGAAGTGGAGAAGGTAGGGAGAGAGACAGAGAGCGCTACTTCACCGCTTGCAAAGCTTTCTCCCTGTAGGTGGTAGGCTCGAACCTGGATCCTTGCACACACTTAATGTGCGCTCAACCGGGTGCGCCAACACCTGCCCCAGTGCAATTTAAAAAAAAAAAAAAATGGGGAGTCGGGCGGTAGAGCAGTGGGTCAAGCGCACGTGGCGCAAAGTGCAAGGCTCGCGGTTCGAGCCCCGGCTCCCGGCCTGCAGGGGAGTCGCTTCACAGGCAGTGAAGCAGGTCTGCAGGTGTCTGTCTTTCTCTCCCCCTCTCTGTCTCCCCTCCTCTCTCCATTTCTCTCTGTCCTATCCAACAGCGACGACATCAATAACTACAACAATAAAACAACAACCACAATAAAAACAACAAGGGCAACAAAAGGAAAAATAAATAAATATAAAAAACATACACATATATGTAAAAGATAGAGAGTACTTCAAGGGGAAACAGCCCCATCAAAATCAAAGAAGCAGAGACATCTTTAGACTGAAGAAGAGTAAATCACCTAACTGGTCTGGATTTCTACTTGAAACTTTTCTTAACTGTTCATTTTGAAATAGTTATAGGCCTACAGAAAGTCACAAAGAAACATACAGAGAAGTCTGGTGGACTGCTTACCCAGCCTTCCGCTAAGTTAACATCTTATATAACCATGCTTTGCAGCAGCCTGGACATCAGCATTCTGCCTTTCACAGAATATATGGTTGAAGGTACATGTCACAATGTGCAAGGACCCAGATTCACTCCCCCAGTCCCCACCTGCAGGGGGGAAGCTTCACAAGTGGTGAAGCAGGGCTGCAGGGGTCTCTCTCCCTCTCTATCGCCCCTTCCTCTCAATTTCTGGCTGTCTCTATCAAATAAAGATGATAAAAATTAAAAATTTATATGTAAACATAAATATGTGTATGTAGTTACATGCAGTTTACATGATGTTTCAGAACCTCCGTACTTTAGCATAACAACACCACAATTCCACAATTAAGATCTGGCGTTGTGGGGGCCAGGTGGTAGCGCAGAGGGTTAAGCGCAGGTGGCGCAAAGCACAAGGACTGGCGCAAGGATCCCGGTTCGAGTCCCCGGCTCCCCACCTGTAGTGGGGGTTGCTTTACAGGTGGTGACGTAGTGTAGGTGTCTGTCTTTCTCTCCTCCTCTCTGTCTTCCCCTCCTCCCTCCATTTCTCTCTGTCCTATCCAAAAACAACGGCAGCAATAACAACAATAATAGTAACAACAACAATGATAAACAACAAGGGCAACAAAAGGGGAAAAGCAGTGGATTCAGTGCAGGCACCAAGCCTTAGCAATAACCCTGGAGGCAAAATAAATAACTAAATAAAGATCTAAAGTTGTAACATCACAACATGTCTACCTCCTCCTACCTTTCATAGTTATCCCTGTCCATGTCTTCTTGTTCTCTTCATTTAAACCCTGGAAACCATGCTCTACTTTATTTTGATTTATTTATTTATAAAATGGAAATATTGACAAGACCATAGGATAAGAGGGGCACAACTCCACACAGTTCCCACCCCCAGAACTCTGTATCCCCTCCCCTCCCCTGAAAGCTTTCCTGTTCTTTATCCCTCTGGGAGCATGGAGCTAGGCCACACACTCCTCTCTGTCTCTGTAATATTACTTCCAGGATCTTAATATGAATGAAATCATCTTCTTTGAAGACATTGATTCTTGTGATTTGACTTGGCCTCACTTCCTTTGTGCAGGGTGTCGAGAAGAGGAAGGAGTAGTCTGCCATGGCTTTGACCGGTCACCTTGGCGGCTGTATTGAGGAGTTTGAAGGCGCTAACAGCAGAAACAGAAAGATGGGGAAGAGGCTACTGCAGGGCTCCGGAAGAGAGAAGTTGGTAACAGTGGTGAAGGTAAGAAGTGGTTGAGCTTAGGATATATTTGGAGGTTAACCCAATAAACAGGACTTGGAGATGAATTTGCATGTGGTAGAAAGAGGGAAACGCAGGACTGTGTGATCAGAGTTAAAACACAGAATAACTGGACCAGGGGGAGGTGCAGTGATAGGAGACCGCACTTAAAAGCATGGGGTCCCAAGGTTGCTCCCCACTTTGCATGTGCCAAAGTGAAGGGTGCTCCCCTCTCTTGTGTTATGAAGTAGATCTTAAAATATAGGATAAAAGTGACATAGCTCATAAGATAAGAATAGAAAGTTAATGAGACAGAGAAAAATAGGGCAAGTTAACAGAAATGTCACTCAGCATCTGGTTGGGACACACACACACACACACACACACACACACACACACACAAGAGTTAACCGTAATTACTCAAAAGTGGAACGTTTGAACAATTTTTATTTTTTGGAAATTTATTCTTGAGGTATCTTTGCCTATATTCATAGCTCTGTGTAAAAGGATTTCACCACAGAACCGTATCTACACAAATCTCTCCAAGGTTTTGTGTTAAATAAAAAGACACAGGACGAAGTGAAATATGAAGCGGGCAAGGAAAGCTATACGTGCAACTTCTATGTCCACATATGTATAAACACATGGGAATAGTCTCTAAAAGATGCATACAGACTCAAGTAAGGAATAAGGAGTAGGTTTCCTCTTTTTCTGTTTACATAGGTATGTGATACTTATTCTAACTAAATGCATCTCATTAGTTTTTAAAAGATTTATTTGTGAGGCCAGGAAGTAGTACTCTTGGTTAAGCAGGCACATTATAGTGTGCAAGGATGCAGGTTCAAGTCCCTGGTCCCCATCTGCAGGGGGAAAGCTTCACAAGTGGTGAAGCAGGGCTGCAGGGGTCTCTCTCTGTTGCTCTGCCTTGCTTTTTAAAATTTATTTATTTATTTATTCATTCCTTATTGTTGCCCTTGTTGTTTTATTGTTGTAGTTATTGTTGTTGTTATTGATGTCATTGTTGTTGGATAGGACAGAGAGAAATGGGGGGGGGGAGACAGAGAGGGGGAGAGAAAGACAAACACCTGCAGACCTGCCTCACCGTACTCCAGTCCTTGCGCTTTGTGCCACCTGAGCTTAACCTGCTGCGCTACCACCCAACTCCCTGTTGCTCTGCCTTTCTATCCCTACTTCCACTCTCAATTTCTCTGTGTTTATCCAGTAATAAAATTAATCGTGTGTGTGTGTGTGTGTGTGTGTAAGCAGCATGGAAGAATGATTATTTCTCTTCTGTCAGTTAGAGTCTTTACCACCTTCCAGGAGATCTATGCACACACATCTGGTAGACGACCCCCACTCTGCACGATCCTGGGGTGAGTCTATTTAACTGGGAAGAGGGGAAGAGTTTCCCACAACCAAAGCTATTCTATTGAGAAAGGCTCTTGAAGCAGAACTGAGGCTCCCGCATGAAGAACAAATCCTGATTGTTCACCCCAACTCCCAAATCCTGGATGACGAGCTCACTTTCTGTCTCGTGTTGTACAGCACTGGAACGGCACACATGGAGACAGAAGATGGAATTCAGAGAGTTTGGGTCTCTGTTTCTTCATCCATAAAGTCAGTCACAGCTATGGTCACAGAAAAACCGCTGCGGGGGAGCGCTTTCTCTCCAGAAGGTCACTGTCCAGCCAATGGTCTCAGAGCAAGGAGACGTGTTTCTTCCACTCTGAGCCAGCATCTGCCATATTGTGTGGGCTGTGGGCTTTTTATACTTCAAATAAATACATCCGGTGCGATTTCCAGAGGTGTTTTTGCAGATAAATTTAAGTTTTGTTGTTTGTGTGTGTGTGTGTGTGAAATGATGGGAGGAGGTTCCTTTCTCCCCCCCGCCCCATTATGAATCTGTGTGAGAAGGATGCTACCATTCATTTAGTTTCTTGTTCTCTTTCTTTGGATTTTCCCGTCATCTCCACCTCCACGGACGATCATTTGCAAGGACGTGACTGCCAGCAGTATAAGTTTGCCACCTATAGGTGGATATTTTCATTACAAGTGTTTTTAGTGCCGTCCAACGTGGTCTAAGACAAAATCAAAAATCAGGAAAGCTGACACTTGCAAAGCATCGCCATGATTTACACCTTAGCCTGACTCGTGTTCACTTTCATGTCCCTGGCATTGATCTTGATCAAAGTCATCAGTAATGGTGTGTGTGTGTGTGTGTGTGTGTGTGTGTGTGTGTGTATACGCATGTGTGTGTATACATGTGTACGTGTGTGTATGAGTGAGATTATAAGGTAGTAAAACCATTGCTTTATGAAAATGTAGGTTTCATTGCATTTAAATTTTTTTTAATTATTAATTTTTTTCCTTTTTATCTATTTATTATTGAATAAAGACAAAGAGAAATCAAGAGGGGAGGGGGGACAAAAAAGGAGAGAGACAGAGAGACAGAGAGATACCTGCAGCCCTGCTTCACTACTCATGAAGCTCTCCCCTGCAGGTGGGGGCCAGGGGCTTGAACCCGGCTCCTTGTGCACTGTGATGTGTCTGCTTAACCAGGCGTGCCACCACCTGGCCCCTTCATTGCATTTTTTTCCTGCTTGTTCAAGGTGGTCTGGATTTTGTAAGTTGCTCTAGTTCTTCAGAAAAGTGAATAGGATAATGGGCTTATACCTCCCCACCCCCACTGCTTGTAATACATGTGATAGCGTGGAATTACACAGATATAAAATGCCATGCATGCACTAAAAGGAAAACACAGTTTTGTTTTATGATTTCTGAGCCCTGTCTCAATCTTTCCTGACCTCTGAGCATCCATCTATAAATGAAGTGACTGGTTAGGCTTGCTGGGCAGTTCCAAACTCTCTATTTCTAGTAGGAAATTTAAACTATGGTGATTAACTGGGATTTTGATGTATGGTGATTAACTGTGATACCCAACATTCGTTAGGGCCTTTAGGCCCTGGGCGAAGCACTTTCTCATTTGGTCTGCTTGACAAATCTCTGGGATAGGCACCTAAGTAAGGAAATCAAGACTTAGGAAGATCAATATGTTCCAAATTACAAGACAGATGTTAGGGCCCGAAATTTAACATTTTTAAAACTCAAGCCAAATAGGCTCCTAACCACCTTAATATATATCCAAATAGGGGGTCAGGTGGTAGGGCAGCGGGGTAACCGCAGGTGGCACAAAGTACAAGGACCGGCATAAGGATCCGGGTTCGAGCCCCCAACTCCCCACCTGCAGGGGAGTCACTTCACAGGCGGTGAAGCAGGTCTGCAGGTGTCTGTCTCTCCCCCTCTCTGTCTTCCCCTCCTCTCTCCATTTCTCTCTGTCCTATCCAACAACGAATGGCATCAACAACAAACAACAATAATAACCACAACAAGGCTACAACAAGGGCAACAAAAGGGGGGAAAATGGCCTCCAGGAGCAGCAGTGGATTCACGGTGCAGGCACTGAGCCCCAGCAATAACCCTGGAGGCAAAGATATATATATATATATATATATATATATATATATATATATATATATATATATATATATATATGTCTTTGTTGTTAATGTTTCGGAGGCTCCAGCTGGCCGGGCTAGCGTCACGGCGGTAGAAAGACTCGAGGACACACAGCTGGGCTGAGAAGCTGCAGTTTAATCTTTATTCACGAATGGGCAAATCACCACACCATGTGCTCCCCCATCATTCTCTCTCCGCGGCTGTTCCCGGGACTCTGCCCGTCCTTAGCATACGGGGCGGGGAGAAAGAGGGGCGCGAAACTAGCAAGGGCCAAACCATTTCTCTCAGAGGTCGGGGGAAGGAGACCAAACCAACACGAAGAATACCAACATGTCTCCAAATAAATGTTGCCCCTTTGGATATATTCCTTGTGGAATCCACCTATGTCAATAACGTTGGCCAAACTGACCTTGCACAATCACTTTAGAAATGACAAGCTAGTCTGAACACTGAACTAAGTTGAATCTAACAAGACAGTTGGTCTTCCTGATATTTAATCACCTTCAAAGCAAGCAAGAGAGTGAATCAAATAATGCTTTTATTTGAGTCAGTCTGTAAGTACCATACATGACACTTCCCTGGGGGAGTTTTCCCTCTGTACCACCTAGCAGGAAGCTGAGTCTCTAGAAACTCTTAGAAATGGAGAAAACACTCGCTCAGATGCACATAACAGCCGCACCCTTATTTGCTCTGCTTTGCCTAGCGCCCCCTCCCCCAGCTGGTTGCCTTCCTCATTTCCTTTTGTCTTTAGCTGAAGAGAGTATTTAAGAAAGTTGCTCAGTTTGGTATATATGTATATATGTATACAATGGACTACTACTCAGCTATAAAAAATGGTGACTTCACCGTTTTCAGCCCATTTTGGATGGACCCTGAAAAATTCACGTCAAGTGAAATAAGTCAGAAACAGAAGGATGAATATGGGATGATCTCACTCTCAGGCAGAAGTTGAAAAACAAGATCAGAAGAGAAAACACAAGTAGAACCTGAACTGGAGTTGGCGTATGACAACAAAATAAAAGACTGGGGTGGGTGGGTGGGGAGAATACAGGTCCAAGAAGGATGACAGAGGACCTAGTGGGGGTTGTATTGTTATATGAAAAACTGGGAAATGTTATGCATGTACAGACTATTGTATTTACTGTTGCATGTAAAACATTAATTTCCCAGTAAGGAAATTTTTTAAAAAAGATAGTTGCTCAGGTCATTTCAGAAAGAGGCTGTTTTCTTGGGTCTCTCTCCTTTGTGTGATACAAGAAGTGTGTCAGGCCCTGCTGCAGCTCATGGTTTGCTTTTGTAAAAAAAAAAAAAAAAAATTAACACACACTAACAAGCACAAAGACCTAAGTTCAAGTCCCTCAAGGGGGAAGCTTCATGAGTGGCAAGGCGATGCTGCAGATATCTCTCTGTCTCTTTCTATCTCTGCCTCTTAATTTCTCTCTGTGCTATCAGACAGTGAAAGGAAAAAATAAAAAGACCACTAGGAATGGTAGATTCATCATGAGGCCACTGAATCCCAACAATAATCCTGGCTGCAAAATTTTTTTAAAAAATTCTGTACTAATAAGCAAATAATGAAAACATTAAATGAATTAATTAATTGCCACCAGGGTAATGGCCGGGACTTGGTGACTGCACAGTGAATCCACTGCTCCTGGCAGCCATTCCCCCCTACCTCTTTCTTTAAATCTTTTCAATAGAGACAGCGAGGAATTGAGGCGGACAGAGATACAGAGGGAGAGGAAAAGAGAGATGCATGAACACTATTTCACCCTACAGGTGGGGACCAGAGTGTTAAACCGGGTCTTCGCACCTGGCAGTGTGTGTTGCAGGGCAAGACATCGCTCACCTCCTCAGGCCACTTTTAAAAATATATATATTTATTTATTTATTCCTTTTTGTTGCCCTTGTTGTTTATTGTTGTAGTTATTATTGTTGTTGTCGTCATTGTTGGATAGGACAGAGAAATGGAGAGAGGGAGGGGGAGACAGAGAGGGGGAGAGAAAGACAGACACCTGCAGACCTGCTTCACCGCCTGTGAAGCGACTCCCCTGCAGGTGGGGAGCTGGGGGCTCAAACCAGGATCCTTACGCCGGGTCCTTGCGCTTTGTGCCACCTGCGCTTAACCTGCGGTGCTACCGCCCGACTCCCTGTGGGCCACCTTTGAGTGGGGCAGTCTTCGTGTCTCTCACAAGCCCCTCCATGCCCTCATGGCATTTTAGAGAGATGCTAGTCATTAGCCCAGCGTCTGTGACCCTGGCCTGACACTGTGGAAGCCCAGGTGGGCATCTGGGTTGGGGGAAGGTTGGAGTTGGTGTGGCTCCCAGTGAAATACAGGGAGTCGGGAGGTAACACAGCAGGTTAAGCGCACTTGGCGCAAAGCCCAAGGACCGGAGTAAGGATCCCGGTTTGAGCCCCCAGGCTCCCCACCTGCAGGGGAGTCACTTCACAGGCGGTGAAGCAGGTCTGCAGGTGTCTGTCTTTCTCTCCCCCTCTCTGTCTTCCCCTCCTCTCTCCATTTCTCTCTGTCTTATCCAACAACGACATCAATAATAACTACAACAATAAAACAAGGGCAACAAAAGGGAATAAATAATTAATAAATATTAAAAAAAAAAAGAGTGAGAGACAATAACTTCCAAGACGGCAGAGTCCATGTTCCCATGTTCATGGTCAGTGGGACACAGCTTTGGAGTGCGGGAAGAGATGAGAAGCCACAGTAGAAAAAAGTGGAGATCGGGGGGGGGGTCCCCCAAGATTTCACAGTTTGCAGGGGAGGTTACAAGTCTGGCTTCTAATGCCAGTTGCTTCTATGTCCATCACACAATTCCAGTTCTGCAGAGACATGTACTAAGTGTTAGGTTGGTGACTATCCGCTACCCATTGTTTGGGCTGTTAAACTAGTCAAGGAATGGTTTGCAATGAAGAAACACTGGAAGACTGCAAAAACAGTCATCCAAAGTAAATCATAATATTAAAAAAAAACACACACACACCAAAACTATTGGGAGCCAGGTGGTGACACACCTGGTTAAGCGCCCGCATTAGAGTGTGCAAGGACCCAGGTTCAAGCCCCTGGTCCCCACCTGCAGAGGCAATCTTCACGAGTGGTGAAGCAGGGCTGCAGGTATCTCTCTCTCTCTCCCTCTCTATCTCCTCCTCCCCTTTCAACTTCTCTCTGTCTCTGTCCGATAATAAATAAATAAAACAGTCATTCAGTTTTGTGTTTTTACCTTCTTGTCTCTTTTTGAGCTTGCTTGTTAATGGTAATTGACTAGCATCTTTATGATCTTGGTTTCTTCCATTTGTTTGCTTGAACTGGTACATGTGGGTTCAGAGTTGAAGTCCCAGTTGGTTTACAGTAAGTGAATTCTCACAGATGCCTGTGGGATCACTCGCTGCTGGTGGGCTGGAGAGGCAGGTGCCTGTCAGTGCTGTGAGCGTGCGCCCTGCTGACCATGAACTGGTGAGCTGCGTATCTTGATGCTCGACTTTTCCTGCCACGAATTAGAGGTTTGGCTTAAGTGATTCTCTTTTAGAACATTTCAATTTAAAAGTTAGGCTTGGATAGAGGCAGAAACAGAGAGAATGGGGCAGAGTAAGGGAGAGAGACATTTGCAGCACTGTTTCTCTGCTTGTGAAGCTCCCCCCTTGCCCTCGCAGGTGGGGATGAGAGGCTTGAACTTGTGTCCTGGTACGCTACAATGTGCGTGCTTTACCAGGTGTCCCACCACCTGTCCCTTAAATGACACTCTTTTTTTTTTTTTTTAGTATTTATTTATTCCCTTTTATTGCCCTTGTTATTTTATTGTTGTAGATATTATTATTATTGATGTTGTCGTTGTTGGATAGGACAGAGAGAAATGGAGAGAGGAGGGGAAGACAGAGGGGGGGGGAGAGAAAGACAGACACCTGCAGACCTGCTTCACCGCCTGTGAAGCGACTCCCCTGCAGGTGGGGAGCCGGGGTTCGAACCGGGATCCTTCCGCCATCCTTGCGCTTTGCAACATGTGCGATTAACCCGCTGCGCCACCGCCCGACTCCCTTGAGTGATTTTCTTAACTGAGCCATACTTTGTGCCCATCCCTCTTTCCTGTGGCCTTTCCTACTTGTTCCTTTTTTAAAAATATTTTCTTTCGGGAACCGGGCGGTAGCGCAGCGGGTTAAGCGCAGGTGGCGCAAAGCACAAGGACCGGCATGAGGATCCCGGTTCGAACCCCGGCTCCCCACCTGCAGGGGAGTCGCTTCACAGGCGGTGAAGCAGGTCTGCAGGTGTCTGTCTTTCTCTCCTCCTCTCTGTCTTCCCCTCCTCTCTCCATTTCTCTCTGTCCTATCCAACAACGACAACAACAATAATAATAACTACAACAATAAAACAACAAGGGCAACAAAAGGGAATAAATAAATTAAATAAATATTTTTTAAAAAAATTAAAAAAAAAATTTTTCTTTCTTTCTTTATTATCGAATAGAGACAGAGAAATCGAGGGGGGAGAGAGAGAGAGACAGAGACACCTGCAGTCCTGCTTCACTGCTCCTGAAGCTTTTCCCCTGCAGGTGGGGTCCAGGGGCTTGAACCTGCATGCTTAGTCTCTGTAATGTGTGCACTTAACCAGGTGCACCACCACCTGGCCCCCTCCTCTGACTTTTTTTTAAAACTTTTTTTTAAATTTTATTTATTTATTTTCCCTTTTGTTGCCCTTGTTGTCTTTTTATTGTTGTAGTTATTGTTGTTGTTATTGATGTCGTCGTTGTCAGATAGGACAGAGAGAAATGGAGAGAGGCAGGGAAGACAGAGAGGGGGAGAGAAAGACAGACACCTGCAGACCTGCTTCACCGCCTGTGAAGCGACTCCCCTGCAGGTGGGGAGCCGGGGGCTCGAACCGGGATCCTTCCTCCGGTCCTTGCGCTTTGCGCCACTTTCGCGAAACCCGCTGCGCTACCGCCCGACTGCCTCCTCTGACTTTTCTTTACCTCTATCTTCCCTCTTTCTTCATGACCCAAGTAGAACTTACCCTGGAAAATGTGTGGCCAGGGCAGGAGCTTTGTGCCGGCTTGGGTCTCTGTCCTCGTGTTTTCCCCTGGCTCTCACCCACTGCATTTCAGGACTTGGAAACGTATTGTACAGACTGCCCTAATCAATTCTGGGATTAAAGAGGATGGCCTGAGAGTACTGTGATAATCACTAGGGGGGAGAGACCTCGCCCCAAGTAAACTCTTCTTTCCCTTTTGTTCCTCAAGTTTTGATCTTATGAGCCTGGAGTAGGCTCTACTGCAAACAATGGCAACATCTTCAAAGGAAAGTCTCAAGCCCTTTGAATGGGCTGATTCTGCTCCAGGTTCTAGCTGTCTATCTGCCCTTGAGGAGTTCTCGTACAAGTCAACAGGTGGTTGTCCAGATATAAATAAAAAGGCTTAACTCTAAAACATGGCTACTGGGGGGATTTTGAAAAGACTTTACTCCGTGGTTTTGGCTGGGACTGTTCACTTCTTTGCCAGTGTGCAGAGAAATTTGACCTGTGTCACTCGAGAGAGAATTTCACCACTACTGTCTCCACAGAAGACTTACCCAATCCTCCTCTTCTCCAGAAAACCTGTACAACTCAGATATTTTTAAACATGAAGAGAAAGAGAGGGGTAGACAGAGTAAGACGGAGCAAACAAAGGGGAAGGGATGACTTAGAAACCCTTGCTGTGGAAAAAGCATATTCTTTTATAATGTCCCATTTCTGTTTGCCCAAAACTGAGGGTACTTGGATGAGTGACTGAAGTGAGGTGTTTTGCTGGCTTATTTCCTTCAACAAAATTTGCTCTGATAATACTTTGACAAATTATTACAGCTATTCATAGACGCAACCCATGCTTAAGTTAATGCCAGTCTCTCCAGGGAAGGCTGAAAAATAAAGCAATGTAGTGTATGTGTATATGAGTGTGTGTGTGCGTGTGTATAAATGTATGTATGTGTGAGTGTGAGTGTAGTGTGTGTGAGTATATGTGTGTGTGTAGTGTGTGTGAGTATATGTGTGTGTGTGTAGTGTGTGTGAGTATATGTGTGTATGTGTGTGTGTGAGTATGTGTGTGTATATGTGTGTGTGAGTGTGTGTGTAAATGTATGTGTGAGTGTGTGTGAGTGTGTTTGTGTGTAAGTGTGTGGGGGAGGTACAGGGAGAACTGACCGTGGCCTCACTCTTCTCACTCACTAGTTGTCTTTGGTCCTTTCTCTCTCTGCACAGCTCATAGGCAGGCAGCCACAGGAAGCCCACCAGAAAACATCAGCTCCAGGCAGGACCCTTTGCCAAAGCAGATTCAGTGCATTTCAGAGCAGCTGCTGGGCCGTCAATAGTGTAGCTGAGACAGAAATATTTAGTGAGGACTTCAGGATTCGGTCTGGAATCTAGCTTTATGCTTTTCATCTTCCTGATTATGCGATCCACTTGATGCGAATTTACAAGAATAGCCTTTCCCCCACCCCACCTTTTTCTTTTTTTGGTATGCCATCCGGGGTATTTAGCAATTTTAAATAACAATCAAAAGAGATAAATACATAAATACGACATCTTTTTTCTGTCTAATGCACAACATTTCAGATACATAAGTAAAAGATATATATATATATATATGTATATTCTATGTGTAGTATATATGTAAGCACACACGTAAATATATGAGTCTGTGTTTCACAGGAGGTATGTCCAGTTTATATAAGCAACAGCCACAGCTAAATAACAGGTATCAAACAAAACTCTGCAGACAAACATCAGTGGTAAGTGCAGATACTCACACAATGGGCTGACTAGCCTGAAGTCCACCATCTTCCTTGTCCAGGCCCAGCAAAGTCTGACGACCCCTCAGTCCCAAACTAGCAGGTTGGCTCAGTAGGTGGGACACCTGCTCTTAGGAGCTATGTCTGAAAGGCTCTTTGTAGGCAGGTCCTGTGCTTCTTAATATGGAATATTCTAAGATGCCCTCAGCCCCTCCTCCAAGTGTTCTTCTGCAACATGGCCCAATGGCCACAAACCTTGCTTCTGCTGGATGCCAATTTGAGCTGCACCCCTGACAGCTGACCGCTGTAGAACAGCCACCCAGTAGCCTGGGTGACTCCACTGTGTGTCCCCAAACAAACACTGTGTGTGCTGCGGCTGGAGGTGGGGCAGGGGAGACGCCCACGTGCCTTGCTCCCCACTGGACGAGAGGGGTAGCCTTGGACCACAAGGAGGTGTACAGATGCCACAAGTAAGTAGAAAGAGAGCATCGTTAGAAATGACTATCCTTTTTCTCCCCATATGTTCCCACTTTGATCTTTTCCCAGAATATGGAGCAGTTGCCACAGGAACGAAGCCAAAAGCATTTGTAAACACTGTGGGTAATGAAAGATTCTGTTTCTCAGCCTTCACTATGGGACGGCAGAGATTAGCACTTGATCACCTTGATGGTCTCACACTTTTAAGTAAGTTAATGTCTCCTAATGAGCTTCTAAGTTAGAGAGGCGAGGAGGCCCAGCTAACCCTTACAATTCTGTTGGCATGAGAACATGGTAAAGTTACAACTTAGCACTAATTTTAACAGCTTATGAATGCCAAAAAAAAAAAAAAAAAGCTGTAAAGTAGAGAAGTCCGTAGAACAAGTCCATAATGGCCTCTGCTAGCTAATTAGCTCTGTGGGTTCTAAGGAAATGAATTTTTTTCTACCTGCGAAGTGAAAAAGAAAAAAAGAAGAAGTAGTAGTAACTGATCCCAGGTGACAGGGGAAATCGTATCATCAAGTTGTAACTGTTGAAAAGCAGCTAGCAAGGACTGGTTAGAAAGACTTTTCAGGCAGCTGGAGGAATGCCTTAAGTCTTGAGAGTACAAACTCCTATTCGTCACTGCGTAAGATTTCAGACTTTCTCTTTTTTTTAAAAAAATATTTATTTTATTTATTTATTCCCTTTTTGTTGCCCTTGTTGTTTTATTGTTGTAGTTATTATTGTTGTTGTCGTCGTTGTTGCACAGGACAGAGAGAAATGGAGAGAGGAGGGGAAGACAGAGAGGAGGAGAGAAAGACAGACACCTGCAGACCTGCTTCACCGCCTGTGAAGCGACTCCCCTGCAGGTGGGGAGCCGGGGTTCGAACCGGGATCCTTATGCCGGTCCTTGTGCTTTGCGCCACCTGCGCTTAACCCGCTGCGCTACAGCCCGACTCCCTCAGATTTTCTTAAGAAGTGTTTTCAAAACTAATTACTATTGAATCTTCATCTTGTTTTTGACTAGAGTTTTGTTTTTGTAGATTTTGTTTTTATGAGAAAGAGAATGAAGTGAGAGCAAACTCAGAGAATTGCTTTAACGAGATGTCGGTGCCCAGAGCAGAGGCGGGGGCTTCGGAAGTGTCAGATATGCCGATCCTATGTCCAATAATTGAGCTATCTTCTTGACCTCAAATTATTATTATTATTATCATCATCACCTAGACTGATAACCTTAATTTAAACTTAGACTTTTTCAGAGAATGTTTGCCACCACTGAGCAGAAATACTCTTCAGGTTTTGAAAGGAGTTCAACTGAGTAATCAGAATCCATGCAATCTACTGAGATGATGGCTTTGGGGGGCAGAATCCCCTTTCAGGGGCTGAATGTCAGGGTGGTGGTGGGGTGTAGTAGAGAAGTCAGACTGCTTTATAATCATTTGCTTTAAATTCAAGTATTCTAGGACTAAATTCACGAGCCATTAAAATTTATTTTATTTGGCTGAGCAAGTTGTGGTCTGTATACGTGATGGAACACTACTCAGCTATTAAACATGGCAATTTCATCTTCACCCCATCTTGGATGGAGCTGGAAGGAATCATATAAAGTGAGATCAGCCAGAAAGAGAAGGATGACAATGGGCTGATCTCACTCACGGACACGAGTTGAGAAACGAGAGCAGAAGGGAAAACATGAAGCAGAGCAAGGACCGTGTTGCATTCAAAGTAAAGGGCTCTGGGGAGATGGGGAGGGTTCAGGTCCCAGCACATGATGGTGGAGGAGGGCCTAGGTGGGGGGGCTAGAAAAGTGAGAAATGTTATACATGTACCAACTACTGTACTTACTGTCAGCTATAAACCAGTAACAAGTTAAAAATTGGGGCCAGGTGGTGGCACACCTGGCTGAGCACACGCGTTACAGAGCACAAGGACCCGAGTTTGAATCCTCAGTCCCCACCTGCAGGGGGAAAGCTTTGTGAGTGGTGAAGCTGGGCTGCAGGTCTCTTTCTCCCTCTCTCTCTCTCTCTCTCTCTCTCTCTCTCTCTCACTCCCTTCCCTCTTTCTGGCTATCTCCAATAAATAAATTAATATAATAATAAATTTAAAAATAATAATAAATTTAAAAAATAAAGTCAAAATTACTCTATTTGTTATTAAGCAAGACTAGCGCACTGCTCCACTAGTTCACGCAGCTCTAGGGAACAAACCTGGCTTGCAAGGAAGAAAACCGACATTTGTTCAATTCTTCTAAGATATAAGTGGAGGAGACAAATCTTTTCCCTTCACTTCTTATTTTTTAAAATTTTTTATTTAAAATCTCATCCCTTCACTTCTAAAACACACTGGAAGGCTAAGAAGTCTGCCTTCAGTTTCTTACTATTTAGGAAAAGAGCTTGCCTCATCATATATGTATTAATATATACATATATATTAATGTAGACTAAAAATAATGTCCCCATTCTTTTATTGTTTTATATTCCTCTCTCTTCCACAAATCAACACAATATATAACCTCTAAATTTTAGAGGTTTCATCTGTTTTTCTTAATGACAGTTCTCAGATAGTCAGGAATGTGGGCTCCATTCAGGGCAAAAAGAGATAAAGCAGAAACTAACTCATGGAAAGTCTGAAGTTCTATAAGGATCTTTTAACTCTATTCTCAAAATCTTTTCTGAACCATTTTCCCCAATATTTATTAGTTATTGTCATATGAAAGCATGCTTAGCTCGAGTTTGAAGTCATTCTCTCCCTCCCTCCCATCTGCCTACCCTCTCAATATTATCAGGCCTCTGAAAGTCACGGTCACACCACTGACACTGTTGGAAAAATTTCAAAACCCCAAAGTTTTCCAAAGTGCTGACTTAGGAAGCTGAGCTGCTTTCTGTGCACTCCTAGAACTTTTCCACAGGTTTCCTACTCATGTGGTGAGACCATCAGTATGGATGACATGCTTGTATAAAGCTTGGGTCTTTGCCTCAAAGAGCAGGGAGTCGAGCGATAGCACAGTGGGTTGAGTGCATGGTGAGATCTTGATAATCTGGTTCAAGTTGCGTTTCATAAGAGAATGATTTGAATGACTGAATTTTTGTTTGACATTGACTTAAAAAAAAAAAATGCTGGACGCAGCCATGATTTCTAGAGACATCCAGAAGGTAGTACTTGTTAACAGTGGTTATGTAAATAGAATGAAGTGGTTATGTAACTAGAATAGTGTTAAGCAGGGGGGATTTAAACCAAATGAAACAGAAGGGGTCTCATGCATACCAACAAATCACTGCTTTACCTGAGACCCGCCCCGCATACAGGGCATTGGTTTAATCCCCACTGGTTAGATGCGAGCTTGATACTTCCGAGCGTGTGCGCTTTTTTCCTTCTCCCCACCCCCTATCCTGCGTGCTTCCTCTTCCGACCTGACACTTCCGCCTCAGGAGATAGAAAGGACAGGATTTTCTAATGAAGGGAGATTAGACTGATTGCACTGCATTCTCGCTCATCAATAAAGATTGAACTGCGTCCCAGCTCAGCCATGAGTCCCTGGTCGTCTCTCTCCACCCGAGAAGCTAGCCCGTCAAGAAAGGGGAGTGGGAGGAGGGGGTAGAAGGGAGGGAGGGAGAAGAGGAGGGAGAAGAATCCTTTATGACAGTGTAGTGAGAAGACAGTGTGGGAGGCCCAGAGGAGAGACATCCCCAGGGCCATCTTGGATAGCCCTTACTCTACTCAACAGTCACTTATAGAGGCTCTAAAGACAAAAGCCATTGTGCTCAGCATCCAGTGTAAGCTTGCGGTGGCCAACCTTCAAGGTCACCTGCACACAGTGCGGTTAGATGGATACCTTGGGATCCGCAGGCTAAATCTTGCCCACCCTCTTCTGGTCTACTGACTACATGTCTTTGAGACTTGCTTAGCTCCTCAGGGAGTTTTAGCTGCAGAAGGAGGAAGAGTACCATCATCACTGAGACGCTAACAGGACTTGAGAGAGAAGGGAAAGAACGCATGCAAAGACTTGCCAAGTACCAACACCTGGTTCAGGGTGAGCTCCTGTGCCCGCTCTGAAAGCAGATAGCATTTTCAGCTGGGACCTGTGGAGGTCCAGTGAAGCCACACAGGCAGTGCAGAGTGGAGATGTGGTCTGTCTTTTGGCCTGTCTGGTTTCTATCCCTTCTGCGTTACCCCACATTGCACAGCGAATGTCCTCCTCAAGAACCTTCCTTGAAGCCAGAGGGGATGGCGGGACAAAGCTCAGTCATGGTGTGTGGAGGGCACTGGTGCTTTGTGGGGACGTGCTGGCAAAGAAAAAGATGTGTTTTCAAGCCCCTGTCCTTCATGTCAGCCAAGGTCAACCCAAGAACAATTTGCAGTGGAAAATTACACCCAGCCAACTCGGCAGCCTGATCCTAATTAGGGGGCTGACCTCTCTTATTAGGTGAACTCTCTCTTTATTCTTTCACTGTGGAGAATGGATGGTGCTTTGTTAATGAAATAGCATGTTAATGCATGTCATCTAATTTGTGGATGATCAAGAGAAAAATGTTCTTTCATTAGGAAAATAGGGCTTTTATTTCCCACTTTACTTCCTTAATTTCTTCCAAATCATGAGTTGTTTTTTAAACTTGTTCTTTGGACCTTGCAATAAAAATATAGGAATAGAGACCACCTACATCTTTCAGAGACTTCTTTTATGTCTATCCATTTCTCCAGCTCCATGGTTTTATGGTTTCATTCCAGCCATCCTGATTTAACCAAAGGGCACAGAATGGCCCTCACAGTCCCAAAGAAACTTGAAGACCAAATGCAGCCAAGGCAGGTACATGTGTAGAGAAATGAGAGATGGAGTAAAAATATCTCAGCCAGTGAAAATTTGTTTTTTTAAAATATTTATTTATTTCCCTTTTGGTGCCCTTGATGTTTTATTGTTGTATTTATTATTGATGTCGTCGTTATTGGACAAGACAGAGAGAAATGGACAGAGGAGGGGAAGACAGAGAGAGGGAGAGAAAGACAGACACCTGCAGACCTGCTTCACGGCTTGTGAAGTGACTCCCCTGCAGGGAGGGAGCCGGGGGCTCAAACCAGGATCTTTGTGCCAGTCCTTGCGCTTTGCGCCACCTGCACTTAACCCACTGTGCTACCACCCGACTCCCAGCCAGTGAGAATTTGTAACTAGGGGATGATGCCACTCCTGGGGCTCCTCCTGTGATTTCGGGCTTTCTTATCTCTTGAGTTGGGATGAGTTAGCCAAGTACAGAAGAGCTAGCAATAGCCCTGATCACCTATTTTTTTTTTAATCTTGATATCTCTCCTACTAGTTCACCACCAGGCTACTGAGATTGCTGGCTTCATTTTTGCTTTGCTTTGGAGGTCTTTCTGGCCTTGCTTTATTAACCTGGAAGAGGACAGTTAAGCTTATGACCCGTGAAGTGCTCAGTGTACCGGGTACTGTGACAGGCTTGTAAGTAAAAGATGAAGACAACGGAGTTCCTGCCTTGGGAGGGCACAAAAATCCCATGGCGCTGAGAAGCTCACAGACAAATATTTTTAGCCTCATGGACTGAGTGGGGGAGTGGGAAAAAGAAGGGAGTGAGGGAGTTAGCCATTCACCAGCTCAAAGCAATGCTTCCAGGCTGGACCTTGAGGATGAGGGAGAGGTCTGTAGATCTTCACTACCTGAAGATGTTTCAGAGACCAGCTGTGTCTAGCATGAGGCAACTAAAAGCAGAGAGATACAATTCAAGTCAAAAGGCCACAAGTCATTTATTTAAAGGACACTAAAATAACAGTTTGATGGGCTATATGCACCCTTCTGTCCATAGCTGCAGTAAGCACAACAGCCAAGAAGTGGAAGCAGCCTAGATGCCCATTACCAGATAACTGGCTAAAAAAGTTATGGGATGGAGGCCGGGCGGTAGCGCAGCGGGTTAAGCGCAACATGGTGCAAAGCACAAGGACCAGCACAAGGATCCTGGTTCGAGCTCAGATTCCCCACCTGCGGGGGGGGGGGGGGGTTGCTTCACAGGCAGTGAAACAGGTCTGCAGGTCTCTGTATTTCTCTCCCCCTTTCTGTCCTCCCCTCCTCTCTCAATTTCTCTCTGTCCTATCCAACAATGACAACAATTATCAATAATAACAGCAACAAGAGCAACAAAAATGGGGGGAAGATGGCCTCGAGGAGCAGTGGATTCACAGTGCTGGCACCGAGTCCCAGTGATAACATAGGAGGCACAAAAAAAAAATTTTTTTTTAAAATCCATGGGATATATACCCCATCAAATACTATTAAGCAACTATAAAAGATGATATTTTGTCCTTTGAGACAAAACAGATGGAACTGGAGGTGATTATGCTCAGTGAAGTAAGTAAAGAGAGGAAAGACAACTATTGGATGGTTTCACTCATATGTGGGATCCAGAGAACTGATAGACAGGAATTTACAAAACAAAAACAAAGCCAAAAATACAACTCAGAAGCAAGCCATTTGTTTCTAAGACTTGTAAGGACTCTGGTGGTCATCTGTGGGAGATGTGATGGTGGGACACAGGACTTTGGTGGTAGGTATATGTGGGAATATACACTGCAGCCCACTATTAATCACAATTAAAAAGTGAAAAATATAGATATTGCTGACTGTAAACCCCATTGATTTGATCTGGGGCACGTAGTCAGAGCAGGAACCTATGTAACCTCTGCATCCCTGTAGGTCTGAGCTCCCATTCTGTGGTCACGGCTAGGAACATTCCAGGCTGCACCAATTTCAGGACCCATCTTCCTCAGTTAGTAGGTAGAGTCTGTTGTCCAACCTCCCTTTGGAGAATGGAACATTCCCTATCATTGCTGATCCACATTGAGGGCAAGGTCCTGTAGGAGCCCACAACGGGGTTCATTATGCTGTTTCTGATGGAGATGACCAGTGACAGTGGCTAGAGGGATCTGTTAGAGGTCTAGGCCCATCATGTCTGTGTGGGAATCTCAGGACTCCCTGGCTAGGGCCCCAGGTGATGGGGTGGCCTGATAGTGACTGAAGAGTCATCATTAAAGTCTGCCAGTCTCTTGCCCTTATTCAAATTTTTTAGTCCTTACTTTGTCTGACAAAGTTTAGCTTTGGACTGACCCCATATTTGGGAGCTACTCTCTTCCCTGATCCAGCTTTCTGGTCCTTTTTCCAACTATGACACCATCTCCCCAGACAATAACTTAGGTCACCGTATATTAGATGTCAGGCTCAGACAAAAACTAGTAAGGTCATGGGCTCCTTGGAATATACCTAAAATAGACCTACTAGCGATTTCCAAAATGGAGACCCTAAATCTTCATATGCAACATTCCAGCCTTTAGGTTCATGATTAGTCAACAATTTGTTCTGCTTTGTATCTTCTTTTTCAGCCACCAGGTTCCAGATGCTACCATGATGCCAGCCTGACTTCCCTGGGCAGACAACCCCACCAGAGCCCTTCTCCACTCAGGAAAAAGAGGCAGGCTGGGAGTATGGATCAGCCTGCCTACACCCATGTTCAGGGGGGAAGCAATTACAGAAGCCAGACCTTCCACCTTCTGCATCCCACAATGACCCTGGGTCCATGCTCCCAGAGGGATAGAGAATGGGAAAGCTATCAGGGGAGGGGACGGGATACAGAGTTCTGGTGGTGGAAATTGTGTGGAATTGTACCCCTCTCATCCTATGGTCTTGTCAACATTTCCATTATATAATAAAAATCTTAAGAAAATAAGAAAAGGCCACAGGAGTTGAGGCAAGGGTTGGAATGTCTGAGGTTTGCAGACACAGAAATTTCAGGGGAGCTTCGTGTTTGTCTCCTCCCACCCGTGTCGGACTCCACATCAGGTGTCAGGGCTGTCGTCTGGTGCTTCTGTTGCCTAGATGTCTGCTACCCAGGTGTCAGCAGGGCCGGGGGCAGCGGCCTTTGAAACTTTTCTTATCTCTTTTGGTTTTTGGTTTTTTGTGGCAATAAAACTCAACTCTGCTTGCATCTTCACATGGGATTCTCTCAACCTCTCTTTCCCATCATTTTCCCTCTGCATCAACTGTCTCTATGTTTAAATTTCCCAATTTATTAGGACATGAATCACGTTGGATTAGAGATCACCTTAACCCCTAATTTTATTCCCATCACCTCTATAAAGGACCTATTTTCTTTTTTTAAATTTTTAAATTTATTATTATCTTTATAGGATAGAGAGAGCCAGGAATCAAGAGGGAGGGGGTGATAGAGAGGAAGAGAGACAGAGAGGCACCTGCAGCCCTGCTTCACCACTCGTAAAGCTTTCCCCCTGGGAGTCGGGCTGTAGCACAGCGGGTTAAGCGCAGGTGGCACAAAGTGCAAGGACCCGAGTAAGGATCCCGGTTCGAACCCCGGCTCCCCACCTGCAGGGGAGTCGCTTCACAGGCGGTGAAGCAGGTCTGCAGGTGTCTGTCTTTCACTCCCCCTCTCTGTCTCCCCCTCCTCTCCATTTCTCTGTCCTATCCAACAATGACGACAACAACAATAATAACTACAACAATAAACAACAAGGGCAACAAGAGGGAATGAATGAATAAATACATACATAAATAAATAAATAAATAAAATTTTTTTAAAAAAGCTTTTCCCCTGCAGGTGGGGACCAGGGGCTTGAACCCAGGTCCTTGCGCATTTTAACACATGCACTCAACCAGATGCACCACCACCCGGCCCCTAAAAGACCTATTTCCAAACATGGTCACCTTCTGAAGTGGGCAGTGGGGGGGGTGAGAAATCTTAGAATTTCAATATATATTTTTGAAGTGGGCACAATTCAACCTAACAAAAGGAACAAAAGGAGAAAAATTATCATAATGTTTTTAAAGTATTAAAAAAACACCACAGCAAATTTCCTTTCCCAGAAAAGCTCGAGTTTCTCCTCCTGAAACACAGTACTTTTAAGCCAACAATATCTCAGTGGAAAAATACTGCATATGCAAGGTTAAAAAACACAACCATCCAGGAACAAATGGTGCAAAACATTAAACATGATGCCTTTCCCTCCAGCCCTCTTTTCAGAAGCCACTGCTCATAAATCCCATCTAGAATTACTCTGCGGAGAGCACGGAATTTTTTTGACAATACGCATCTAGTCAGAAACATATTGTTGAATGAATAGCAGTCTGGGGTAAAGGCTCTAAAATATTCTCTGGCAGTGTCTGTTAGCTGTTGGAACTTTGAGCACTGAACACGCTGCCTGAAAAGTACCTTAAATTTGCAAGATTCTCAACTGATCTCCCCCTGATCATCTTTCCCGCCTCAGGAAGGTACTTGTCTGCCTGATGACATGCAAGCAGGAAGGATGCTCTGTGAGCTGCTTTGTTCTGTTAACCTTCACTGGAGGTAACTCAACTCATCTCTTCAAGAGAAAATGGGGTAGTTTGCAAGCATTCAGGCCACTATTTGAATTCTGTCTTTGTTCCACATATATTTCTCAAAATGGTTCTTTTAAAAAAAAATTTAATATTTATTTTATTTTTCCCTTTTGTTGCCCTTGTCGTTTTTTATTGTTGTTGTAGTTATTATTATTGTTGTTGTTGATGTCTTTGTTGTTGGATAGGACAGAGAGAAACGGAGAGAGGAGGGGAAGATAGAGAGGGGGAGAGAAAGACAGACACCTGCAGACCTGCTTCACCGCCTGTGAAGCGACTCCCCTGCAGGTGGGGAGCCGGGGGCTCGAACCGGGATTCTTACGCCGGTCCTTGCGCTTTGTGCCACATGCACTCAACCTGCTGTGCTACCGCCCAACTCCCTCAAAACAGTTCTTATACATATGGCAGTGCTATATAAGTGAAGCAGGACCCTCAGGAGGGTCTGGTGTCCTAGGGCTCGGGAAAGGGTAGGCTCGGGGCAAGAACACAGGCCTGGTGGGCAAGCACAGCACTAGAAGGGGGATGTTAGAAGCTGCTTTTCTGTTGCCTCTTCTGTTCTGAAGCATCAGTGTAGCTGGAACTAGGTTGGAGGGCACCCTTAGTGCAGATTTCTTCAGTTGATGCTGAGGAGATAACATGCAGACATTTCGAGTGAAATACCAATTGGTTCTGTAGATATTTTTTTTTCCCCTTGAGATACTTTTAAATTATGTTGAAATAGCAATTCAGGATTCTCTTTCTTGTTTTTATATCACTTTAAATAGATCACCCATTCTGCATGCAACCATAGACTCAGTGGGCCAAGACCTCCACTATTATTGGTCACTTCCATCCAGACCGTCATCATAAGCCCTTTTGTGGGCCTCTCCAGGACCTGGCCCTCACTAGAGAGCAGCTATTGTAGGCACGGCCTCTCCAAAGGGAGGCTGGGTCATCCCACTCTGCCCCTTGAGGAAGACGGGTCCTGACATGAGAGCAGCCTAGAAGGTTCCCAGCTGTGACCATGGGCTGCGAGCTCAGACTGACAGGGACTCAGAGGCCACATGGTCTCCTGTGCTGAATGTGAATAGACATGGGCCCTGCCTCAGATCAATATGATAAACAGTTAATTATATTTCTATATTTTCTTCAAGTTCGGGAGGTACTCTTTGTCCTGCTCCAGCTTTCTAGTTCTATTATCACCTCTGACACCATCTTCTCAGACAGTATTTTTAGTCCACCTGCATGTTAGCTATCAAGCTCCAGAAAAATTACTAAAGTCATGAGCCCCTAAAAACATATCTAAAATAGACTTCCTAGTTTCTAGCCACCTTAAAATCCCTATTCCCATTTGCTCTATTCCTTCTTTTTGGTTTCTGTTCATTAAACATTTTGTCTGGCTTTATATCTTACTGAATTTTAGTCACAAAGTTGCAGATGCTACTATGATTCTATCCTGACTTCTCTGGGCAGACGACCTCACCAATGTGTCCTGAAACCTCACCTCCCCAGAGCCCTGCCCCACTAGGGAAAGACAGAGACAGGCTGGGGGTGTGGGTCCACCTGCCAACACCCATGTCCAGTGAAGAAGAAATTACAGAAGCCAGACCTCCCATGTACTGCAGAACTTTAGTACATACTTCCAGAGAGGTAAATGGTATGGGGAAATGGCCAGAGGGCTCTAATCTCCAATTCCATCAGGACCCATAGAGAGAGAAGTGGTAGTGGTGTGTGTGTGTGTGGGGGGGGGGAGACACTAAGAAGCAGTAGGTGTGACTAGGAAGAGAAGACAGAACCAGAGACAAAATGGGAAACATATACAAATTTAGGTAGCTATAGTAATAGTAGTCAACCCCACACCTGTGACCTTGAGAGAACTACTGCAGTTTCCAGGATGGTGCGAATGGTGTGAAAGTATACACTTGTTATCTTATGACTTTGTAAATCCACATTAAGTGGCTAAAAAAAAAATGGGGTGATTTCAGTGTTCTTTGGAAAGTTCCTGCATTTTTTAAAGTATTTTTTCTGATATTTAACTTTTTTTAAATATTTATTTTATTTATTCCCTTTTGTTGCCCTTGTTGTTTTATTGTTGTAGTTACTATTGTTGTTGTCGTTGTTGGATAGGACAGAGAGAAATGGAGAGAGGAGGGGAAGACAGAGAGGAGGAGAGAAAGACAGACACCTGCAGACCTGCTTCACCGCCTGTGAAGCGAGTGACTCCCCTGCAGGTGGGGAGCCGGGGTTCGAACTGGGATCCTTATGCCGGTCCTCGTGCTTTGCGCCACCTGCGCTTAACCCGCTGCGCTACAGCCCGACTCCCCAAGTTCCTGCATTTTCTGGCTATTCCCTTTTTAGTCCATTTATGTTTTAATGAGGGTGGAATGGTATTGGGGGTGACATCTAAAATTGGGAGTAGTCTGCAAAATTCCCCTCAACTATTCAACCTGTGACAGGAATTATTAAGACCTATCTTTGATATGAAGTGATACCTTTTGACCAGACAAAGTTATGGGAGGCAAGATTTTAAGGTCAGTTTAAAAAAAAAAAAACTTTAAATCAAAAATAGAAGACTTTAAGACCATTGCTATGCCATGAGGCACGCAGGCAGGCTTGTTAATTCATGATGACATTCTAACCAGCCCCACTTTGCCAAGGCAGATGATGACAGGACGTATTCCCATTTGCTCTGAGGTTTACAAGCCCAGCTTAAGTTCTGTAGCACAGGAAGAGTGACAGGTACCCAGATCAGCCGCCCTCTCCGCAGCCCAGGCCAGCGCCTGCCGCCACCTGGCTCTGCAGAGCAGACCACACAGTTTGGCTACCTGATTCTTCTCTTTGGATGACTGCTGGCGCAGTCCACTGGCGAGAAGGCTGCCCAGTCAGGCACTAAAGAAAGATCCACTGAGAAACTCTGCATTTAATCTAATCTTTAAAAATATTTATTTATTTTACTGCCACCAGGGCGGTCGCTAGGGCTCAGTGCTAGAACTAAGATTCCACTGCTCCTGACGGCTATTTTTTCCTTTTTTTTTTTTAAATTGGATAGTAGAGAAATTGAGAGAGGATTGGGAGACAGAGAAAGATGGACACCTGCAGACCTGCTCCACCAGTTGTGAAGCGTCCCCCCCCCCTGTAGGTGGAGACCCAACCTGGGTCCTTGAGCTTGCTAATACTGTTTCTGACTTTACCCAATGAGCCACCACCCTGCCCTCTGAGTTCAGAACAGTGGGGAAGGAAAGGTCTGCTAATTGTATCTGTATATCATTGGGGCGTCACAGACCACTATTGACTAGGTCCCTCGGTCCCGATCTGAATTCTCAGGGGGAATGTGCTTCCTTGGCTGCCTTTCTGCCACTGTAGAATCTCAGCGCCAGCTGGGCAGATACATTCTGTGGGGAAATCCAGTTTCGTTTTGGTAGAATCAATGTTGCCCTACAAACAAAAATGTGTCGCACTAATTTCGGTGGGTCATCAATTCTTCGTGTCTAGTTTGTGTGTTTTATGCACTTCACACAACTCAGTGAGAAAAATATGTATTGCAGCCGTCACTTGTTACCACATGTATTTGGAAAATGTGTTCATGGAATGCAATGAACTACGTCAACGTGGGTAAAGCTCGAAACCAATATATAGTTTTTGTTTGGTTTTTCCTTCCAGAGCACTGCTCAGCTCTGGTTTATGGTGGTGCAGGAGACTGAAGCTGGAGTTCTAGAGCCTCAGGCATGACAGTTCTTCTGCATAACCATTATGCTGTCTCCCTCATTCTCCACTGAATGTTTTCAAAACTTAATCTCCTAAATAATATTCCTTCACTTCTGCTGTGGTCTTTTTATTGGAAGTGATTTTTTCTTTTTCTATTTTCCCTTTTGCTGCCCCTCCCTTTAAATTGTTGTTGTAGTTATTATTGTTGTTATTGATGTTGTCATTGTTGGATAGGACAGAGAGAAATGGAGAGAGGAGGGGAAGACTGAGGGGGAAAGACAGACACCTGCAGACCTGCTTCACTGCCTGTGAAGCGACTCCCCTGCAGGTGGGGAGCCGGGGGCTCAAACAGGGATCCTGACTCCCTTTCTGTGCGCTTCACGCCACGTGCACTTAACCCGCTGCACTACCACCAGACTTCCAGGAAGTGATTTTCTCTTATTTATTTTCCTTTTTGTTGCCCTTGTTGTTGTAGTTATTATTGTTGATATTGTCGTTGTTGGATAGGACAGAGAGAGATGGAGAGAGGAGGGGAAGACAGAGAGGGGGAGAGAAAGACAGACACCTGCAGACCTGCTTCACCGCCTGGGAAGTGACTCCCCTGCAGGTGGGGAGCCGGGGGCTCAAACCAGCATCCTTATGCCGGTCCTTGTGCGCTTAACCTGCTGCACAACCGCTGACTCCCAGGAAGTGATTGTCTAAGTCCAGCTGACTTTTTTCTTCTTCTACCCTCCAGAGCACTTCTCAGCTCTGTGGGGATGGTGCTAACAGGGAATTGAACCTGGAACCTTGTAGCCTCAGGCATAGAAATCTTTTTATTTATTTTAGGCATAGAAAACTTTTTTCTTTCTCTATTTTAGGCATAAAAATCTTTCTGCATAACCATTATGCTGTCTTTCCCACCCAAGCCACCTTTTTTTGTGTTAACATACATTTCAATGGTATTAAGTGCTTTCATATTGTTTACAGATGCCAACATATCCATCTCTTAAGCTTTTTTTTTTTTTTTTTTACCAGCTCTGGCTTATGGTGGTGCAGGGGACTGAACATGGCATTTCAGAACCTCAGGCATGACAGTCTGTTGGCATAACCATTATGCTATCTACCCCCACCCCATCTCTTAAACTCTTTATCTTGCAAAATTGAAACTCTAAATTAATCTTTCCAGCTTTTTCAGTCCTTCGTAACTACCATTTTACTTTTGTCTTTATGAAGTTGACAACTCAAGTACCTCATATAAATGAAGTGATTTGTCCATTTTTTATATTATTTCATTTAACATTATATTTTCTTCCGAGCTCATCCAAGTTGTAACTTCCGCCCCCTTTTAAATCTGAATGATATTCCACTTCACACACACCTCACGTTTTGCGTATTTCCTAGCAATGGATTTCTGCTTTTCGCTGTTCCATAGCTGCTGTTGAGTTTGGCTGTACTGTCTTCTTGCTGTCAATTCTTTTGAATATACACCTGGAAGGAGAAACGTGGGGGATATCATTGGATTCTGTTTTTAGTTGTAGGAGGAATCCTACATGATTTTCCCACAATGGCTATGCCATTTATATTTCTCCCAATGGAGCACAAGGGTTCCAGTTTCTCTACATATTTAACTTTTTTTTTTTTTTTCTTACAGCTGAGATGGTAGCTCATGGTGGTTTCAGTCTGCATTTCATTTCTCTAATTAGTGGTGCTACTATCTAACATTTAATTACAGTCTCCTTTCTCTGTATTTCACTGCCTACCAGAGTGGAACAGATCTCCTTTTTCTCCTGGCCTGGATCTGTACCAACATGCATGGGGTTGGTGCATGGAGAGGAGGAGGAGGGGGAGGGGGAGGGGGAGGGGGAGGGGGAGGGGGAGGGGGAGGGGGAGGGGGAGGGGGAGGGGGAGGAGGAGGAGGAGGAGGAGGAGGAGGAGAAGCAAAGGACTCTGGGGTCGGGTATGGGGAGTGTTCAGGTCCTGGAACATGATGGTGGAGGAGGACCTCGAGTGTGATGCAGATGCTGTAATTTAATTTAAAAAGGGTTTTGGTGGTTGGGGGCTGCTGCACGCATCAAAGGCTTCACAGCAGGCGCTGGGAACCGGCTTCAACCATCCCAGCCATGTGTTAGGGTGACGCAGGGGAAGGCAAGAGGCACTTAGCATTGGGGTGAAGAGCCCGCCAGGCCCAGAAAGCCCGACTAGCCCATGAGACAGACGACCATCCGCTCCGGGAGAGGCTGCCCATGGCTGTAGGGTCTGAAAGTTTACCGGCTGCAGAGTCCCCCACGTGCTCAGCCCCCAGGAGAAGCCGCCATGGCCGGTACCGGCAGCTCCTGCGCCCAGAGGTTTCCGGCCAGGAGAAGCGGAAGTCAGAGAGAGCGAGACTTCCGGCCGGGGGGGTCCTTTTAAGTCTATTCAGCCTACCCACAATGCTTTGCACACCCGTGCAGTCTGGATCCACCCCCAGCCCTCCGTGCGCGCGCCTGCGCAGACCATGCACACGCTGGCGGCCTTCTGTCGCCCGAGTCTGACGTCAGCACCGTGCGGCGACTTCTGTCCACGTGTCACTAGTGTAGAAAACTGAGAAATGTTACACGTGGAGCAGCTGCTGGATTTGCTGTCGGCTGTAAACCATCAAGAGCCCCAATAAAGAAAAGCAAACAAACATGTATGTAATTAGAATTTAGGTATGGTTTCCATTTCCCCTTTTCATTGTAGAGACTCATCATCATCATCTAATTTTATTAAGACTTTTTTTTTTTTCTTGAGGAATTTTCCGGGGAGAGGAGGCTAGAGAGAAAGTATAATCGTCTTGCGGAAGACTTTGCTGCCCGAGACTCTGAGGTTCCAGCCATTAGCCAGAGCTGAGCAGGCCTCGTTTTTCTGTCTGTGTATTTCTGTATCTCTTTGAGTAAAATACTGTAACTGGTATCATCTTTCTGATTCTTGCTGGTTGTTTTCCAGTATCTTAAAGGCATTATTCGATTTAGATTGCTGATTTACGGGTTTTGTTGGGATGCCTATGCAAATCACATCTCTATGAACAGTCAGTTAAATATCTCGGAATCATCCCTGGAAGACTTCCTAAATACAAGCTGATTTCAACCAATTTACTTAAATTCATTCTGAATTGCCTCAGTCTCTGTCTTTACCACATTCAATATTCATGCGATGCTTTCTCATGAGTGTTTCAAATATGTTGTTTGGGGGTAGGACGAAGCATCCAAAAATAATTAACGCAGTGGGCAAAGCTAAGGGAAATGATCACACTCACATAGAAGATGCAGATGGATAATCACTTTTAGCGTGAAAAGTCACCATCAATTGAGAGTAAATCTTTCTGGGTTGAACGGCTGCAAACAGCAGCAGGACTGATGCTGGTGAGCTGAGTGTTTCCGTCTAATGGATGGAAGCCAGAATCACCACTGTGGCACATTACACGATCTGGGTACAGTTGTGTTTCTGTAATTGCTTAGAATTGTCCACGGAGAATGTTCCTCGCTGGCATACCAGGGTTTTTTCAATGTTTCCGTTTCTCCATAGGCCACTTGAAGGGTAATGTGTTTTTAGAGGAATACATTTTTCTAAAGTATCAGAAAATAAGACTTGAGGTTTTACCAAGATGTCTGTATTAGCCTCATCACATCTGCTACAAACGGGACCATGTTAGAAGCTAGTAGCACATTTTTTCCTAGCTCATTTTTGGCTAGAATTAAGTTTCAGAGGTAGGATGAAATGGTGTAAAAGCATAGTTTTGGGAAAAAAAAATAAATTTTTGCTTTTAAAAGGAAGGTTTAAAGGGAAAACACAAAGCAGAACTTGGACTGGAGTTGGTGTACTGCACCAAAGTAAGAGGCTGGGGGGAGCGTTCAGGTCCTGGAACGCCATGGTGGAGGAGGAGGACCTAGTGGGAGGGGGTAGAGTGTTATGTGGAAGACAGAGAAGTGTTACACATGTTCCAACTACCGTATTTTAGTGTTGACTTGTTGGTCTGCTTCTATTTCTGCTTCTAAGACCCCTTCTGTTTTGGTCATCACGTTAGGTTCCCCTGCACTGCTTGATGCTGTGGTCTATTTACATAATCATTGTTTTGTTTGAGACCCGCACTAGTTTAATCCCCACTGGTTCCAGCTCTTTTTCCACTCCGCCCCCTCCCCTAGTCACAGCCTGTTTTCCACCGTTTAATCCCCACTGGTTCGAGCACTTTTTCCTTCTCCCCACCCCCATCCTACCTACTTCCTCTTCTGACCTGACACTTCCGCCTCAGGAGATATAAAGGACAGGATTTTCTAATGAAGAGAGGTTAGATAGATGGCACTGCATTCTCACTCATCAATAAAGATTGAACTGCGTTCCCAGCTCAGCCATGAGTCCCTGGTTGTCTGTCTCCTGCCCGCGAAGCTAGCCCAGCATTGACTGTAAACAGTTAATCCCCCAAAAGGAAAAAAAAAAAAAGGAGGTTTAGAGTTTTATCAAATATATGTTAATTAATTTTGGCACTTATACAAACATGGGCACAAATTGACTCCAGGAAGAATGAGCAGAGATGGCACTGAAATCTTAAAGAAGACAAATATGTGCTGTCAAAGAAATTTTAGGACTTGCTTAATGATGTCATTCCATTCTGGATGCAAACATTCTTCCGAGTTTCAAATGGTAAAAAGAGGAAGGTAGCTCCATCCCTTGTTCTCTAAAGTTGACCTATTTCCAAAGTGATCTACTCTGTTGATTTGGGTCTTGGAAATATCCTGTAGCAAGACTAAACTAGTGGGTTGTCTTCCTAACACAAAAAGGTGAGGAACCAGGTAGTCAGACCTCTTCCACTGCTGGGGGCCTTGACGGATCTTTCATATCAGTCAAGATCCATTTCTAGGAAGCAGCTTCAGGAAAATTCCACTGGAGTAATTCCTGCCCCCTTCTGTGGGCTGAACTAAAACTGAAGGTGTGCATGCATTTTTATTTAGAGAGGTGAAAATGCTGTGTACCAAGGAGTGAAACACAAGTGCCTCAGTCTTTTGGCACAATGATTGTGTTTTTGGTTGGAATAGCAGTGGTGGAGGGCTCGTAATTCTCCTGCCCACTTGGCATATAAAACTTATCCTGAAGATCTATTTATTTATAAGTAATCATCTTGGACTTGATATTTATTTATTATTTACAACTATCATTTTATAGTAATTTTCACAAAAAGATTCATATTCTAAGAATCTAAATTGATAAACATGTATTATGCTAGAATACTTCTATTCTAAATAGAAGTTCAATACCCTTCTTGATAAAGCCAGCTTTTTTTTTTTTTTTTTTTCCAATCCGGGGTTTAGTGGTTTACAGTGTAGTGTCCACACATGGGTACAATGACTCATCTCCCTGTGTGTCATGCAACAGGACTTCAAGGCTCCCTCTGTCCCTCCCTCCTTCTCCTTTCCAGAGTCATTTACTTTGGTACAACACACTACACCTAATCCAAGTTTTGCTTTGCATTTTACCTCTCTGTCCTTGTCTCTTAAGTTCATTATTTGCATTTCCCCGATAATCAGTGACTTTGAACACTTTCTGTCTGTTGGTCCTCTGAACGTCTTCCTCAGTGCAGTTTCTGTTCATGTCCTTACTCCATTTTCTGATTTTTTCCCCCTGTTGCTAAGTTTACTGAATTCATTTTGTTATTTCGAGTATTAGTTCTTTATCTGAAATATGTTGTCTCAAGATCTTCTCCCACTCTGCAGGCTGTCTTTCTGTCTGGGTGAGGGTAGTTTTGCTGTGCAGAAGTTTTTCAGTTTGATGGCCCATTGACTTTTTTTTCTTCTTTGCTGTTCGACTTGAGATTTTTAAAAATTATATTTATTTATTTTCCCTTTCATTTCCCTTTTTAAAAAAATTTTTAAAATATTTATTCCCTTTTGTTGCCCTTGTTGTTATTATTACTGTTTGTTGATGTCATCCTTGTTGGATAGGACCGAGAGAAATGGAGAGAGGAGGGGAAGACAGAGAGGTGGAGAGAAAGACAGACATCTGCAGACCTGCTTCACCGCCTGTGAAGCGACTCCCATGCAGGTGGGGAGCCGGGGGCTCGAACTGGGATCCTTAGGCAGGTCCTGTGCTTTGCGCCCCGTGCGCTTAACCCGCTGCGCTACCGCCAGACTCCCTGGACGAGTTTTTTTTAAAGACATTTTTGTAACACACATCATGAGATGTTCTGTCAATGTTTTCTTCTATGTACTTGATACTTTCTGATCTGATGTCTATGATTTTTATCCTCTTGGAGTTGGCTTTTTTGCAAAGTGCTACCTGGTGGTTCAGTTTCATTTATTTGCATGTTTCAGCTCCATTTCCCCAACGCCATTTGCTGAAGAGACTCTCCTTTCTTCAATGACTGTTTTGGGGGCCCTTGTCAAAAATGAATTGTCCTTGAATGTGGAGGCTCACTTCTAGGCTCACCATCCTATTACGCTGGTGTCTGTATCTAATTTGGGTTCTTGGACTGGACTGTTTTGGTTATGGTATCTCTGCAGTGTGGTCTGAGGTCAAGAAGTGTGATACCTCCTGTCTCATTCTTTTTTTAATCACAACGTCTTGGCAATCTTAGGTATTTTTTTGGTTCCAGATCAATTTTTATAAATTTGGTTCTATTCTTTTTTTAAAAAAAATGTGGCCTCTTGATGGGGATGGCACTAATTCTGAATATGGCTCTAGGATGGTCATTTTGAGGATGTTAGTTCTCCCTGTCCATGATCATGGGATATCATTCCATTTCTTAGTATCTCTAGTTCCCCGAAGTGTGACTCATACTTTTTGGCGTATTAGTCTTTTACTTCCCTTGTTAACTTTATCTCTTAATATTTGATTGCTTTTGCTGCTATAGGAAAGGGGACTGATTTCTGGATGTTTTCTTCTTTTAATTTAGTGTTTGCATAGAGGAATGAAACTGATGTTTTGCATTGATTTTGTAGCCTGCCATTTTACTACATTATGCAGTAATTCCCAAGAGTTTTCTATTAGATCCTTTGGGATTTTCTTTTTCTTTAAAATTTTTATTATCTCGGGAGTCGGGCTGTAGCGCAGCGGGTTAAGCGCAGGTGGCGCAAAGCACAAGGACCAGCATTAAGGATCCCGGTTCGAGCCCCGGCTCCCCACCTGCAGGGGAGTCACTCGCTTCACAGGCGGTGAAGCAGGTCTGCAGGTGTCTGTCTTTCTCTCCCCCTCTGTCTTCCCCTCCTCTCTCCATTTCTCTCTGTCCTATGCAACAACGACAACAACAATAATAACTACAACAATAAAACAAACAATAAGGGCAGCAAAGGAAATAAATAAATAAATAAATAATAAAAAAATTATCTTTATTTATTGGATAGAGACGGCCAGAAATTGAGAGGGAAAGGGGTGATTGAGAGGGAGGGAAACAGAGAGACACCTGCAACACTTCTTCACCACTTGTGACATTTCCCTCTTCCAGGTGGGGACTGGAGGCTTGAACCCGGGTCCTTGTGCACTGTAATGTGTGCACTCAACTCAGGTGTGCCACCAGCCAGTCCGGGATTTTATTTTTCTTTTAAATATATTTAGCTATCTAGGCTAGAGACAGAGAGAAATTGAGAGGGGTGGGGGAGATAGACAGACATCTGAGCACTGCTTTACCACTTGTGACATTTTCCCCTGTAGGTGAGGACTAGGGACTGAACCTGGGTCCTTGCACCCTGTAATGTGTGCATTCAGCCCCATGTATCAGTTCCCAGCCCTGAGATTTTCTATATATACAACCATATACTCTGCAAGTAGTGATCGTTAAACTTCTTCTCTTGCAATTTGTATCCCTTTGATTCCCTTTTTCTGCCTGTTAGCTACAGCTCGGACTTCCAAGGAAAGGTTGAGTAGCAGAGGTGATGATGGACAGCCCTGCCTTGTGCCTGACTGAAGGGGGAGAACTTCCCGTTTCTCACCATCGAGTATGATGGGAAGCCAGCTATTCTGAGAGGAAGCCTGGCCAGGTACTATCTGTGTACTCTATGTCTTATAGCTAAGAGAAATGGGAACAGAAAAGAGTTGACCAGAGATATTGTCCTAAATATATGTTTTAAATTTTTAAAGGTTTATTACTTTATTTACTACCTATGAGATAGAGTTTCACATGAAAGGAGAGACAAGAAGAAGAAGCGAGAAGTCGGAGCAGTACTCTGGTACGTGTGGTATTGGCGTTGGAACAGGGAGCCTCAGGCATGCAAGTCTTGTGCTGCACCAGCTTAAGCTACTTTCCTGTCCTTTCCTGAATCTTATGTGACTGAGTCGCTGACAGAAGGAATAAAGTAATATTATAGAAACTCGTTAAATAAAGAAATCAGGTTTTCTTTTTAATTCCAAACCCATTTGTTCTAGATTCTTGATGAAGTACAAAACAGAAGAGACTGTCTTCTGATTATACACAACTCAAATCATACATCAATAAATGTATTTGATACTGACCATAATTAGGTCACGCTGGGCTGGGCCAGCTTCACGGGCGGTAGAGAGATGACCAGGGACTCATGGCTGAGCTGGGAAGCAGTATCTCTTTATTCATGTGGAACGCAGAGCAATCTAAGCTATCTCTAATTGCAATCCTGTCCTTATATATCCTGAGGCGGAAGTGTCAGGTCAGAAGAGGATGAACGTAGGATAGGGGGTGGGGAGAAGGAAAAAGCATGCAGAACAGTGAGGATTAAACCAACGCCCTGCAGGCAGGGCGGTGCTTAGTTAACAGTAGTTATGTAAACAGAATACAGTGCCAAGCAGGGGGGGATTAAACCAGTGAAACAGAAGGGGTTTTAGAAGCAGAATTTAGAAGCAGACCAACAAGGTCAAAGAAGAGCTTACTTGAAAATTTGATCTAAGTGAATGGATTTGTCAGAGTACCTATTGACCATTTTCTCACTTACTTATTGGGAAATAAGCTTTTGGCTGCACTAGTCTTCACCTACAAAGTACGCCATCAATGACATCATTTGCGCAGTGAACTCTAGGTTGCCCAGTGCTTCTCCATTCTCCTTGCCTGTTCAGGGACTCATTCCATACAAATGAAAAATTCCTTTCTGCTTATTTTGCTGACATCACTCTTGGTAATTAATGACCCACAGCTTTGAAGTCAGGTCTCTTGATTCTGACTTCCGGACCTTCTGTCAGTATTTAACACACATTACTCACCAAGGCCTGACTGCGCACCTTCCAGGCTCCTGGAAGTTTCATGTTCGCCTGTTCTCTCAGAATGTTGTCACAGTCATGGTGCTTTGCCAGCACATCTCACTGCATACTCATGAAATGTACAGTCCTGGTCCAGGGAGATAACACGATGGGAGAATACATGCGTACCTCGCACGCACGAGACTCTGGGTGTGATCTGTGGCACTCCATGAAAAAAAAAAAGGAGAGAGGGGGTCAGGCGGTGGCGCAGTGGGCTAAGTGCAGGTGGAGCAAAGCGCAGGGACCCGCGTAAGGATCCCGGTTCGAGCCCCCGGCTCCCCACCTGCAGGGGAGTCGCTTCACAAGCAGTGAAGCAGGTCTGCAGGTGTCTGTCTTTCTCTCCCCCTCCTCTCTCCATTTCTCTCTGTCCTATCCAACAACAAACAACATCAACAATGGCAATAATAATAACCACAACGAGGCTACAACAACAAGGGCAACAAAAAGGGGAGAAAATGGCGTCCAGGAACGGTGGATTCATGGTGCAGGCACTGAGCCCAGCAATAACTCTGGAGGAAAAAAAAAAAAGGGAGACAAAAAAGCAAAAGCAAACGCAGGACATCACATAACGGTGGGCTGGCTGGCTCGCTATCGCTGTGACTCACTACAGTAATGTCTGTCTTCTCAGCACCGGGCTGTCTTGCCTGAGGTCATGTGGTTAAGTTAAAATGAAGTGTACACCAGTGTCCTCTGTACCTCATTTTGAACTAATTGCTTTTAATTGACCACATTATTTTTCCCCTCAGATGAAGCTCACAGTATGTCTTTGATTCCTCTGGATGCCAAGAGTCTTCAGCACAGGACCTGGAACAATTACTCTTACTAGCAGCTCTATTTCTTTGCAGCTGTTAGAACTCAGAGGACTATGAGATGACACGCTATATATGACGTCAGAGGTGCATGCCGTAGGGGCCAGACCACAGGAGCCTGGGATGAGGGGATGGACTGTGGGCAGTCCAGTTGAGGGGACTGTTTGATCCAGTGCACCAAATCACTCTCACAATTTTTCTCCAAAAGAAAACAAAATTCTCTCTGGAAATCTTCAGAAATGGAATAATTTGAAATAAATGATAAAAAATTCTTGGCCGTAAAATGTTATAAGAAGTTAATGACTGATAATTTTGAAAATACCATTACTAATCAGCTATGCTAGTACATATCTAATTAATGTATATTTCACACTAAAATTTTGGCTGAGTAATGACTGAGGACAAAGTCATAAAACTAAGTTTTCTTCACTCATTAGAATAAAGTTAACTTTGCCATTCAAGTGCACTTGTAAGACCTCAGTGTCCTCTGCACCCCATTCTGAACTAATCGGCTTTTAATTTTAACTTACTACATTATTTTTCCTCTCAGACGGAGCTAACAGAAGTCCTTTCTTTTTTTTAAATTTATTTACTATTTATTTATTTATTCCCTTTTGTTGCCCTAGTTGTTTTATTGTTGTTGGATAGGACAGAGAGAAATGGAGAGAGGAGGGGAAGACAGAGGGGGAGAGAAAGACACCTGCAGACCTGCTTCACCGCCCGCGAAGCGACTCCCCTGCAGGTGGGGAGCCGGGGGCTGGAACCGGGATCCTTACGCCAGTCCCTGCACTTTGCACCACATGCGCTTAACCCGCTGCGCTACCGCCTGACCCCCTCAGAAGTCCTTCCTTACTGATTTTATATATATGTATATAATCGGTAAGGAAGGACTTCTGTTATATATATATATATATATATATATATAGTGTTACATATCCAGTGCAGTAGATCTCTGCCCAAACTTGTCTGACTTAAAAGTTCCACTGAAGTAGTAGTTAAGATATGACTTTCCATAAGAGACAGGTAGTCAAAGAACAGCCAGAAAGATCCCTTTCTGTAAATTTCGAAGATAATGGCTCTGTTGATATCTCAGTCCCACTGTATGTGAATTATTTGAAGATACTTCCCAATGTGTTTATTTAACATTTAATGTTTATTTATTTAACATTTTATTTGTTTAACTGTTTATTTAAAATTTTTAGTAATTTAATATTGATGTCCCTCTCTTGTTCCTCTTCTCTCTCTGGGTCCTGATGGAGTTGAAGTTCAGAGCCCTCTGGTCATCTTGGCCCTATCATTTTTTTCCCCACTGGGAGCATGGACCAAAATTCTGTTTTGTTTTAAGAGATTTTATTTATTTATTGATGAGAAAGACAGGAAGAGAGAAAACCAGACATCACTCTGGTACATGTGCTGCCGGGGCTTGAACTCAGGACCTTGTGCTTGAGAGTCCATCACCCCATCTACTACTGCGCCACCTTCCGGATCACATGACCAAAACTCTTTACGGGGAGTGAAGCTTCTGTAATTGCTTCTAGCTGACGTGGGTGTTGACAGGTTCATCTACACCCCAGCCTGTTTCTATCTTTCCCTAGTGGGGTGGGGCTCTGGGGAGGAGGGCTTCTGGGACACACTGGTGAGTCTGCCCAGGGAGGTCAGGATGGAATCAAGATCACTCCTACTGTTTCCAATTCATTATTCAGACTTAAATTTGAGATGTGCGTGCCTGTCTCCTCAACCATATATGTATATATATATATATATATATATATATATATATATATATATATATTAACACGGAAAAGGAGGTATGCACATGTGTTAGTCTCAGTAAAATTTTCAGTTCTGGTATCAGTAGTGAGTACATTGGGCAGTGTTTTAAAATAACTCATCATCATAGGGCCAGGAATAATAACTGACCTATTTTGGAGAGATAGATTTTCATTTGAGTGGAATGCATGTTCAGTGAAGAGGGAATTTGCATGTTTTCATTTGGAAAACATATTTTTCAGGATGAGAATTATGTGGCCATGAAGAAATTTTCATGATCATAGTGGGAGTCAGACATGTCCTGAAAACATAAAGAATTGTTGTATTCTTATGTTTTTTACATGATACAACATGACTTAGACTGCGCTTCTCTCCTTGCATGAATAAAGTTAAGTGTAGTAGAAAGAGAACAGAAGTGCAATCTTGAAGTAGAAAGGAGGCAGGGTGGGGGTGGGGGATAGTGGAAAGGAAGCAGGAAGAATGATTTCATCAGCTGGCCTTGAAGTGGCATTCAAAATATTTTATTTTCACCGGTTTACAATATTTACATTTGCTAAGACTGTAATTGGTTTGTTTTTTATTTTGCCATTATTGGACATCATATATTAATAGCATTTATGACTATAAGAAATTACTTTGGAAATTACTTCTACGTGTGATCAAAGTATAAAGCAATTAACAAGACACACTGTGAATCACCTTGCAGGTTTATTTCATGTAAGAGGCGCTGCAGAGACAGGAATCTGGTCCCACACATTCTACCACTGCCCCGCCTCAGTGTAGCTTCCCTGTAAACAGTAAAATGTCAGCTGTGGACTTGGTGGTCATGTTTAGACAGTGTCTCCAAACAAACAAATCACAAGATCCTCCTATGTGCTTTTTCACTGCATATATCAAGAAACCCAAGAAGACAACCTTGTGAGAAGACAGCATTTGTGGAGACCCCTACAGCTGACTCTGTGCTGCTGGACTCAGCCTTCTAGGTGACCCGAGGCTGTTAAGAGTCTGATTCCACCGTGGCAGACAGCAAGTAATTTGCCTTTGTCTCAGTGACTGAGCAGTCCGATTCATTAAGCACTTCTTTCCAATAGCTTCTTGAGGGCAGGCTACTACACTGTCCAGCCCGTGGAAATGTGGCAGGTCTACTCGCCGACGTGTGTAGCCTTGCTTGCTGATGTGACGTTGAGGTGGATGTCATACTGCTGGTCCAGGCCAAGGTAGCAGTCACTCATGAGATACAGTGTGTAGATGTACCTGAAACACAGCAGACACATCAAACCCACCTTTCTAGTCACAGCGACATTCCTCTTGGAAGGAAGTGCACTCAGCCCTCTGTTGGTCCAGCTCTGCTTACCTGCCAGGCACTTCTGGGGTATAAAAAGAGATGGAAACCACTTGCTGACTTCGGACATATCCTACTCTTTTCAGGGCGATGAGTTCCCTCTTATCCACTTCTCCTAGTATCAAAAACCACCCTTCATCTTTCGATTTGGGAAATCGAGGTGCCACTGCATGGCTGTCCGGCTTTCCCTGTAAGACAGAAGGGGGGGGGGCAAAACAGGCATGTCTAGGCTTTCTAGTCCGCTCGACTGTGGGGAGAAGGCCATGTTTTCTGAGTCTGGAGGGAGGCCGAGGAACCTGCATTCTAAGCGGCACTCCAGCAAACTGTGCTGCACTGAGTCTCGGGACCATAGCAGGGTGCAGGGCTCTCGAGGGAACACACTGCTGTGTAAAATGGTTATTCTGGGGTTGCCAGAAGGCACATGAGGAGAGCTGGCCTGATTTCAGAAAGGCGGACTTTTGCTGTTGAAGGTCAGCTGAGAAAGAGGGCTTCGTGAAGGACAGGGGCACATTAGTAACGTGAGAGCTATGTGTGTGGCGGTGCACGCCGGCATCTGGTGTGAAGGTCTGAGACTGGAAACCCAACGCCGTACCTTGTGGAGCCCAGCGTGGACTCTGTGCAGGCTGACTTGAAGCACATACTCTTGGTCCGCGCACAGTTGGAGCCATCTGTTGTCATTCCGCTTGTCTGAAGTCAGAGTCGGGATAGAGAGTTCCTTATGCCCTTCGCCTGAGTCCTCCCAGCAGCCTTTAACACGTAAGCTGACGTCGATCACTGGCAAACGGGAGATGAAATTCCACGCCTGAATTAAAAGAGAAAGAAGCAAAGGGATACTGACTGTGAGATGCCATCAGTTCAGGAACTGTGTGCTTCAGAAACAGATCTCTTTAAGATTAAATCTAGATTCTACGGGTTTTTTTTGGTTCTTTTTTAATTAAAAAAATTTATTAGTGATTCATATTGACTTACAAAATTATAAGATCACAGGGGTCTAAATCCACACTATTCCCACCACCAGAGCGCTGTGTCCCTCTCCCCTCCACTGGAAACTGTAGTTCTCCCAAGGTCACAGATATGAGCTGACTATTATTTCTATAATTTCTCTATCTATATTTATGTCTGTGTTGCCCATTCTTTCTCTGGTTCTGCCGTCTCTTCCTTTCTAAGTCACACTTAGTACTTTTCTTTCTTTTTTGCCTCCAGGGCTACTGCTGGGCTCGGTGCCTGCACCACAAATCCACCGCTTGCTCCTGGAGGCCATTTTGCCCCTTTTGTTGGCCCTGTTGTTTTATCAATGTTGTGGTTATTATTGTTGTTGTTGTTGTTGTTGCTGTCACTGGATAGGACAGAGAGAAATGGAGAGAGGAGGGGAAGACAGAGAGGGGGAGAGAAAGACAGACACCTGGAGACCTGCTTCACGCCTGTGAAGTGACTCCCCTGCAGGTGGGGAGCCGGGGGCTCGAACCGGGATCCTTAATACTGGCCCTTGAGCTTTGCGCCACCTGCGCTTAACACGCTTGTGCCACCGCCTGACTCCCAAACACTTAGTACTTTTGAGTGTCCTCTACCCTCTCACCCTACCCCATCCTTCTCTCTCAGGGTCCTTATGGAATTAAGAGTTCAGAGCCTTCTGGGCATCTTCCCCTAACATTTACCCCTCTGGGAGCATGGGCCCAGGGTTATTATGGGGTCCAGGAAGTAGAAGGTCTGGCTTCTGTCATTGCTTCTCTGCTGGACATGGGTGTTGGAGGTGGATCCACACCCCCAGCCTGTTTCTCTCTTTCCCTAGTGGGGCAGGGCTCTGGGAGGGGAGGTTCCAGGACATATTGGTGAGGTCGTCTGCCTAGAGAGTTCAGGAGGAAATTGTAGTAGAATCCGCAACGTGGTGGCTGTGGTTTAGTGCGTTTCTGGCGAAATCCTGCTTGAATTTCGTTCAGTTTTCATTATTTTTTTCTAGTTTAATAAGAGCACAATCTGAAAGGCTCCAACTCCATAGCCATGTCTCTAAATTCAGTGAATTTTAAGAAATAATACAGAGATGTCTGTGTGTCATTTTACCAAATGTAACGTTAAAAAAATTAAAGGTTAATATCAGGATATTGACAACAATATACCCAAAGCTCTTGTTTAGATTTCTCTGGGTTTTCTTGCATACATTTGTGCATGTAAAGTAAGTATACTTTTATTTTATTTTTGAAAATTTTATTTAACAGAGAAAAAGAAATTAAAAGGGAAGGGGAAGGTAAAGAAGGGAGGAGAGAGAGAGACACACACACACACACAGAGATCTGTTGTATTACTTCACCACTTGTGAAGCTTCTCCCCTACAGGTGGGGGCTGAGGGCTTGAACCTGGGTCTCTGTGTACTGTAACATGTGCGCTCAACCAGGTGTGCCACTGCCCACCCTGCCCCAAATAGGTTATGTTTAATCTTTGTTGCCTAAAGTCCTTTTAAATGCGACTATAAATAATCAATCCCCATCTAAATGGACAGCCACTTTTCCTAAATTTTTCCTGATTTTTTCTCTCTTGTTTAAATTGAAGGAGATATATGGTTATGTCCTTATGTTCATCACTGCTTAATAAATGAATGAATATTCAACCTATGCAAGGCTTTTCACAAAATAATCTTGATGTTCTCAGATAATTAATCACCCCTGTCCTAGCATTTACACTTATGTGATAGTATCACTCCCAGTCAAAAAACAAAACAAAAATCTCCGAAGATACTGTTTACCATGTATTACCTTCTAGGGTAGTTTTCAAAAGCACATAAACATTTTAACTCTGATTTTCCTTTTATTTCTTTGGGTTTCTTTATATTTTTATTTCATGGTTTCTTTATAGGGATTGCTTTGTTGTTTGCTAAAACTTATTGTTGCTGAGTGTACCTAACTGAAATCAAACAGCCCTGATGAATCAAACCACCTTTTAGGAATTAAAAAATAAACACAAAACTAAAACCAAACAGTAAATGCAATGAAAAATCTTCACTCCAAAATTTTCAAACCAGTCCTCTGACTTTATTTTGTGAAAATGAAATGATATGTGACAACAAGTCATCCATGTGCCTTTACCTGTGTCACGAAAGTAGTCGCCAAGACTCGTTTTCAGCTACTGGTAACTCAGCATTTTACTTCACACAGCCAGCTCACATCACATTCTCCCTTTATATATTTGTGATTTTTTTTTTTTCCTTTTCTTTCCCCCATAGTACTTAGCACTGTCTTTCAATCCTCAGTGTGGACATATTTAATTATTGAGTGTATGTATGTAGGTATACACATATATGTCTATAAAACATGATCTATTTTTAAAGAAACTGCTAAGCCATTTCAGTACCAACCAAACATATTTATGTGAGGATTAATCTTCATCTATTGAATCAGGCAGGAGCACAGCCGTGCATACAATTATTTAATTAGCAGCCAAATCCTCTGCCAGCCAGCAGTCCTTCCAGGCATACTGATGGGCAGGAGATGCAAATCTTACAGTCGTACTGCTTTTTCTCATTACTACTGCAATTAGCACTTAAATTGATGCTTTAAACATACTAATTTCTGGAATAATTCAGGATTTGTATGTTACCTGGGATCGCCTCGCTGCAGAGCCGACACCAGATTGCTCTGCAAATTGAAGCACTTTTGAGCCAAATAACCATCATCATATCAGACTGAGCCAATTTGCATTTGGTTTTCAAGATAACAGAATGGCAATTTATGCAAATAAATTAAGTAAGTTTACTTCTGAGTTCTCCCTGAACTAATTATAACAATGTTGTAATTTTTTATATCTAAAACTTGGCTTGAAATCAATGTATGCCATGCTAGAAATCTGTTGTTGCTAATAGAAGCCTTGTTTTGATTTAAATATATTGTTTCTATTCATAACTTTGATGGTAATTTACTTAGAATGACAGGGACTTATTATGAATATTTAAATATTTTTTGTGCCAATTTTGGGTTCAACAGCAATTGAACAATCAGATTCTAATATCTGTTATACTTTTCACAAGTTTTATTGGGGGGGAAATGACATACATATTTTAGCAGGTTTTTTAATCTTAATACATTTGTTATGCTAGACATCCTTAACATTTACTTTTGAAATGTCTAGAATAAAATTGCTTAAAAGTCTAGTTCTGCTGACTATTTCTGGCACTGTTTATTCATTTTTTTTTTTTTTTTTTTTTTTTGCCTTTCCAGAAATGGTCTGGAGAGGTGGCCTGTGTCGTCTGTCACAACAGACTTAGCTTTGCACTCACGCTACATGGCACATAATTAAGGAGAGTTCATCTATAGGAATGCTTCAGAACTAGGAACAGTAAAACGAAAGAAATAAGAGGAGCGTAAAAATGTAACTGAGGAGCTCCGTGAAAATATACCCCAACACATACAATAGCGGCCGGAGGCAAAGATCAGCAGGGCTCCCAGGTAAGCCAGCCTGCAGGTAGGCAAAAGCTCTGGCTAACCTGGTAGCAGTATACGACGGGGTCAATCATGCCCACCTTCCCTCCCTCCCTCCCTTCCCATAGGAGAGACAGAGATTGAGAGGGAGAGACACAGGGGAGAGACACCTGCGGCTCTCCTGCACCCCTCTGGGAAGCTTCCTCCCCGCCGGCGGAGAATGAGGGCTTCACCCTGGCGCCTTGAGCATGGGGGCAGGTGACCCAGGCAGCTGACTCACAGCCTGACTTTCCTGAAGGAATGGCCGACGATGCTAGCACGACTGTTCTTTATTAACCACTGTTGCTGCCAGTGTATTGTAGTCCTTTATGCATTTAGTGGACAGAGACAGAGGGGATCTGAGCAGGAAGAAGGGCGAGAGAAAAAGAGACACGTGTAGTCCTGCCTCGCCATCATGAAGCTCTCCCTCTGCACGTGGGGTCGGGCGTGAAGCTGGGTCCTTGTGCCGCCGTGATGTGTGCCAGGTGCACCACACCCGGCCCCTACTGCCAGTATATATATATATATTTTGATTAATTTTTTAAATATTTATTTATTTTCCCTTTTGCTGACCTCGTTTTTTATTGTTGTCGTAGTTGTTGTTGTTGTGATTGATGTCGTTATTGTTGTCGTAGTCATTGTTGTTACTATTGATGTCGTTGTTGTTGGATAGGACAGAGAGAAATGGAGAGAGGAGGGGAAGACAGAGAGGGGGAGAGAAAGACAGACACCTGCAGACCTGCTTCACCGCCTGTGAAGCGACTCCCCTGCAGGTGGGGAGCCGGGGGCTCGAACCGGGATCCTTACGCCGGTCCCTGTGCTTGGCGCCACGTGCGCTTAACCCGCTGCGCTACCGCCCGACTCCGCCAACATTTTTAATACTGTTCACTGAATTCTTGTGACAACAGGAACTACATGAATCAACGTGCACAACATGTTCTGCTTAGTTTTCACAGAAAACAAGACAGGCATGTTTCCATGTTCATAATCCCAGTGCGTGGCAGGGGAAAATTAAACCTTTGCTGAGTCTGACTCTAACACCAGCATTTACGTTAGAAAACTGTGGATTCAAATCCCCAGGCAGAGCTTAGGGGAGCCACAAAACACGGAAGCGGTGTCCTTACCTGCTTCACTTTTGCATCCGGCAGCTCATTTTCCATCATGGAGCTGAATACGTGGTTTTTCCCTCCACAGGCGTGGATGAGTTCAGGAAGGCACTCAATGGGGCTGTGACCCCCAGAATGTGGGCCCTTTCCACCAGGACTCCATTTCCTGAGACACAGACAGTATCAGTACCAACTCAAGAATGCTTTCACAGTGAGATTTGCAGTAATGATGGTTTCTATTATTATTATTATTATTATCATTATCATTTTCATTTGGTCTCCAGGGTTATCACTGGGGCTAGCTGCCAGCACTATGAATCCACTGCTCCTGGGGGCCATTTTTTCCCCATTTTATTGGACAGGACAGAGAGAAATTCAGAGAGGAGGCGGAGATAAAGAGGAAAGAGAAAGACAGACACTTGCAGACCTGCTTTGCCGCTAGTGAAGCGTCCTCTCTGCAGCTGGGGTGTAGGGGCTCGAAGCGGGATCCTGGTGCGGGTCTTGTGCTTAATACTATGTACACCTAACCCCGTGTGCCGCCCCTCCCCAACCCCTGATGGCTTTTATTGTATAGGGTTTTTTTTTTGGTTTGCTGCCAGGATTATCACTGAGCCTTGACACCGCCACTGTTCCTGGTAACCATTTTCTACCCCTTTTCTTTTTTTCGAGAGACAAAGAGGAGGAGGCAGAGAAAAATAGGGAGGGAGGGAGATCTGCAGCACTGCGCCACCATCAGCGAGGCTTCCCCCGCGCCGGCAGGGACGGGGCCTTAATCTGGGGCTTCGCGCGTGGTGACGTGTGCACTCTGCAGGGTGGGCACCCGGTGAGCCCCTGGAACACTTGCTGACGTTTAAGATGACGACGTGACTTTTTAAAGATCACTCTTGTGAAATTTCACAACCAACTAACAGTCTCTACAGACACCCTTCCAAGGCAACACAACCATCATGACATAAGATGTTGTAAATCATTCCAGTTCAGTCGATCCTGAGGGCTCACAGACGGGTGTGTGAGTGTGTGAGTGTGTGTGTGTGTGAGTGTATGTGTGTGTGTGTCTTTCTGTATGAGGGTACTGTGACTGTGCAGTGCTGCTTCTGTGCAGTGAGCACTGGGATGGAGCCCTGACACGTCCTCTCTCTTTACTACATTTATTTTTGGCAGTGCCACACGCTCTCACATGCACGGTTTCATCATTCCTAGGCTCCCTTTTCCAGTGTGTGTGTGCGTGTGCGCGTGTGTGTGCGTGTGCGCGTGTGTGTGCGCGTGCGCGTGTGTGTGCGCGTGCGCGTGTGTGTGCGCGCGTGTGTGTGCGCGTATGTGTGCGTGTGCGCGTGCTCGTGTGCGCGTGTAGAGAAAGAGAGGAGAAACCACAAGAAAGGAGCTTCCTCTGGTCCCGGGCTATTCCCATGTGGTTCGAGGGCTCAAACCCGAGCCATTCTCGTGAAAAAGTCTTTGATTGATTGCACTAGAGGCTTGCTTTCCAGCCATCTGATAGATATTTATCCATTACTGGGTAGCGACAGAGAGAAATTAAAGAGGGGATGGGGAGACAGAGAGGGAGAGAGACGGCGCGACACCTGCAGCTTGAACTTGGGTCCCTGCTTGCTGTACCGTGTGTGTTTAACCAGGTGCGCCACCACCTGGCCCCTCACCCTGACTTGCCTTTAAGGGATGCAAGCGAATGTCTCTGAGCAGTTGAATTGTTGAGATTTCCAGCCTAAGTAATGCCAGATCCTGAGGAATGTAGTACCCCTCCACTTCTTGTTTAGACGGCAAGTATGATTTCAATCATACTGTTATAATACAGGACAAGACAGCAAAGGACTGGACCCGCCCCCTCCCCCCCCCCCCCCCCCCCCGGGGACCCAGGCATCTGTCACAACAGACCTGCGTGCTGTTCAGGCCATCTGTCCTCTCCATGCACCTGCTTCACTGCTGAGCCCCAAGTCCCATAGCTAAGCCCACACTGGAAGGTGTCCTGGAACGGAGGCGATCTGCTTTCTCCCCTCATGCCACCTGCCGTTGGAGGGGCTCCCACTCTGAGTGTGCCTTTTAGGTTTCAGGCACACCCCACGGTGGGGGACTCAAACACTATGGAAACAACTGCCCCAGGACCCGGCACATTCGAGTCAGGTGGAGGGACTCTTCCTGCGGAGACCCCGTGAGTGCCAAGGCTCTGGGCGGCACCTGTCTCCAGGTCCCACAATGCCCACCACTCCCCTTCCGGCTCACAGGAGATAGTTGGAGACAAAGACAGGTTGCATTCAGACTATCTGCTTGTCTACATGACTGAACCAACAGTCTGGCTGCAACTAGTGTGAAACACGGGTGTGAAAACAGTTTCATCTAAACGCTGCCAACCCGGCTTGTAACATGCACTGTGCCTTTCCTTGCTAAAATATTTGCAGCCATGCGTATAGATAGCATCTCCGGCACAATGATCTGCGCGCAGAGAATCTTCGTTCAAGCACAGGTCAGATCTTGAGCTGCTTGCATGTGCAATGACAGTTTTGGGTATTTTGCAGACACAAGCTTTTACTTTTGACAGTGGTTTTCAGCTCTCTCTCTCTCTCTCTCAGGTGCATTCTACAGTAACAGAGACTGGTGATTTTGCTTTAGATCACCAAGTACCCTAATAACAGCTTTTTAAGTGAAGGCCTTTATTGTAAGGAAATAAACACAGCTCATACAGAAATGTGCCCACTGCAGCAAATGGAAACTATTATCTAAACAGTAGGCTTAGACAAACTGTGCTTCAGCTGAAGACAGATGACCAGACCTTAAGTGAGAAAGTCTTACCACTGAGTCATGTCTCCTGGGAAGCGAGGGCACTTTCATTATCAAGAACCAGCCCTGCAGGCACAGTGGGTTTCAGTGAATACACACGGGTAGAGAATGACTTTGCCCTTCGTTTGCGCCCCAGCCCCCACCCGAAGAGGAGGGAGCTTCCCAAGTGGTGAAGCAGTGCTGTAGGTGTCACTTTTTCAATCTTGCTCTCTACCTCCCACTACCTTCTCCATTTCTGTGTTAAAAAAGAAGAAGAAAAAACAGTAATAAAAATTGTGAAATCCAGACACTGAAAAGCAGAAACTTACCTGAAAATGTAAAGATGATGCTGTTCTATGTTTGGGATTGTAAGAAGGCAACAATCTTTTACCCAGCGACCCTGGATCACCATCTGAACCAGGTTGGTGATATTCAGGGCAGTCACCAGCCAGCCTTGGTTTGCTGTCACATCGAGCATCGCCTAGACACAAAACCAAAACCCAAACACGTTATAAGAATTCCACGGCACTGGAGGTCTGACATCAGCCTTCACAAAACCAGCGAACAGAGAGAAAGCACAGCCCTCTGACGACAACACCACGACCACCACCACCGACGAGAACGAACACCTGAAGTCCCCAGAAGATCAAGCATACATTATGTCCTACAAAGTGCCCAAGACTCGGCTTGTTTAGGTGAGCAGAGACAGTCTGATAGCAACAGTGTCGTCCGCCAGTGAAGGAAGGAGGTCTCGGCAGCCTCAGAGAACAAGTGCTCAGATGACTCACTGTGTCAGGAACATCAGCAGCAGTGTTTGCAGACTGAATCTGGGTAGGTGTTTGCGAACTTAATTAAATAACGACTAGGTTTTCTTTTCAAAAAATTTATCTTATTTTTCTTCCCCTCAGAGAACAGGCTCATGATAGAGCCTGCTCCCGTCTGAAAATACTCGAGCGTTCACAGGGGGGGTGGGGGCAGCTGCAGGCGGTGCTTGTGGGAGGGTGAGAAGTTATTGTTCATGTTAGTCTATACGTTTAATCTAATGTTTTACGGACAAACAAATGACTGCATTTGCTTAAGACAAAGCTAAACACTGAGATCTTATTCAAACAGAGGACATGCTTACACAGGCACAGCCATTCCGATTAAATTAGGTTCTGCAGAACGCTGACTTTGAGACACATAACATGAGTTTAGGGTGTTTGTTCTTCAGGAACGGAGAGGCACAGGTAAAGGGAATCAGATGTACTTCCTGAGTGGTTATGGCCACACTCTGGAGTAAATTCCGTGAACATCTCATGGGTGAGAAAACATTTATAAGACAGTGTGCAAAATATATGAATACACTTTAAGAAACATCCCACTTAATCTTTTATTGTCTGTTTTCTAATTTATAAAAAGTAACTTTTTGTAATAAAGCATCTAGCTAAACCAGTCTGTAACATACTTATTACATACATCCGAGGAAAATGGATCAATGTTCTGCATTATCTTGGTTCATGTGATGGAATGGTGTGTGTATATCTATATATTTATCTACTATTAAATTTTCTTCATTTCCATTTTTTAATTCTATTTATTTATTGGATAGACACAGTGAGAAACTGAGAGGGGAGGGAGAGACAGAGAGGGAGAGAGACAGAGAGACACCTGCAGCCCTACTTCACCACTTGCAAAGCTTTCCCTCTGCAGGTGGGGACCGGGGGCTTGAACCTGGGTCCTCGTGCCCTGTAATGTGTGCGCTCAGCCAGGTGCGCCGCCACCCAGCCCCAAATTTTAATCTTTTTATTCTTTAATTGAACTTATTTTATTTGGTAGGACAGAGAGAAATTTAGAAAGGGCCGGGCGTTGGTGCACCTGGTTAAGCGCACATGTTACAACGTACAAGGACCCAGGGTTGAGCCCCCCCCCCCCCCCGCAGGGGAAAGCTTCCCAGGTGGTGAAGCAGTGCTGCAGGTGTCTCTCTGTCTCTCTTCCTCTCCCTTCCCTCTCATTCTCTGACTATCCAATAAATAAGATAAAAATAATGAATAAAAATAACTCCAAATATATAAATTCAAAATTTGTGTAAAAAAAAAAAAAGAAATTTAGAGGGAAGAGGGAGATAGGAAGAGAGAGAGAGAGAGAGAGAACACACCTGCAGACCTGCTTCACCACTTGTAAAGCTTTTCCCCTGTAAGTGGGGACTGGGGGCTTGAACCTGGGTCCTTGTGCACCATGATGTGTGCACTTAACCTGGTGTGCCACCACCCGGCCCCCATATCAGTGTATTTATATGTACAAATGTACATGTTTACACATGTAGGGAAATTTGACTTGTATTTTTTCTATTTCTCTGCAGAGCTGACTAAAACACTTTGCTTTTCTTTGAAGTTCTGAGACAAGCAGGCCATGCTGAAATTATTTAAACCCTTCCCCCTAAAACAAAACAAAACAAAACAAAACAAAAAAATTAGTTCACAACTCACTACTCTTTGAATTTTCCAAGAAATGAAGAAAGAGAAATGCCTAATTACACACAGTGCATTATGGCGATGATGTTAAGAGTTGTAATGTGCAGTCCCTGTGGTAATCCCGCTTGTAACTGGATGCTAGACCTTCATTAGAAATAAATTCCAGACCAAAAAAAAAAAAAAAAAAAGATTCACATTCTAGAAGCATTGGAGGATGAACCATATGTGGCTAGCTCTGAAGCTTTCATGATGAAGCTGAGAGATTCCAGAAAATTTATGAGTGCCTTACAACTTTTCATTGTATGATCCAGATGTGAATGTGTAAGAAAAAAAATTATAAAACTTGCAGTGACTGCTTATATGAAACAGATGGAAAGTCAAGCCATGAAGCGAAAACCGTTACTGATCTGGTTTTAATTTGGATGGAAGGTGGGGAGTTAAAGAACTGGGGGTGGGTTTCGCGACTATCTGAATGTGGTTAGCGGCATCTTGCTCCACATGTCTGCTCTGTCGTTCCTGACATGTCTCTTTGCTTCGCCCTGCCCCCCGTCACGGCACCCCTAGCCACGGCCCGAGTGCGGACAGTCATCTCTCAGTGGGAATAGCTTCGGCAGCTTTGTACATTTTCATTCTCCTCTTAAGTTTTCTTCAGCCGTTATTTTGCACTTTTTACTAATGTGGATTTTCGGAGGTAAGGCTGATCTGCTCATTTCTCTGCTCCACCTCAATGGCTTCACACTGTGTAAAGGACAGAAGCTGACACGTCTCTGTTGGACAGTCAACACCGGTTGTGATCACGGGTCCTGGCTGGGGCTCCGCTTTCCCCGCACTCTTAGGACAGTGATGAGAGATGGCTCTGAGTGTTCTCTTTCCGTAAGTGCCGACTCTCCCTCACTCTCCCTCACTCATGGGGAACATTCCCACTCAGCTTTCAGTCTAGCCTCCAGGCTACTTCTCACTGAGACCTCTCCCTGCTTTTTCCCCGACAGCTTGCAGGCACTACATTACACCTGTACCTGTGTGTGGCTCTTGGCAGAAAGCATAATACGTGCCTCATGGGTTTGAGTCCCTACCTCAGTGTGTGCTTTTGTCACTTGAGCAATATTTGAATTTCCACCTTTAAGTGGCTCAAGAATGCCTTTACAATCGCGGCTTGCATTATCTTTTGTAATGCTTAATTTGGCAAGTAGCAGCTGGTGTCAATCATCTCTAAGATGGAGGTGAATTTCTCCTGGAGGACTGAAAAGATCTGGGATCAGTACTAGGGTGGGGGGGTGAATGAACTGAATCAAAACTAGAGCAGTGGTAAGTTTTTAATGCCATGTCTTTGAAACAGTAAATATAAAAATACTTAGGAGTTACAGAAACAGCAATATTACATATTATCTTAAAATTTTTTTTATTATTTATTTTCCCTTTTGTTGCCCTTGTTGTTTTATTGTTGTTATAGTTATTATTGCTGTTGATGTAATTGTTGTTGGATAGGACAGGGAGAGGAGGGAAAGACAGAGAGGGGGAGAGAAAGACAGACACCTGCAGACCTGCTTCACCGCCTGCTAAGTGACTCCCCTGCAGGTGGGGAGCCGGGGTTCGAACCGGGATCTTT